>NW_026937032.1:0-7701 GCF_032062105.1 Saccostrea cuccullata
GTTTTCAAAATAATTGCTATATTTTTATTGTAGGTATCCTAAATGATTTTATTTAAAATTTCAAAGGATTTCGTCAAAAAACAAGAAAGATATTGAGACTTTAGTTTCAGCCAATCAGAGCAAAGCGCACGTGTATGCGCGTGATATCTTGCTTTTTTGACCATGTCATTTGTTATGCTTCTAATATATGCTTCTAATATGAGTTTTAAAGCATATCATCAATAATTTAAATAGTTACGTCTGTATCAATTATATTGGACATTTCTCGTGTTGCACGTGCGAGCTCTTGCAAGCACACGTGCATGCACATGCTTTCATGATGTTTCTTTTATTACGGGCTGTAGATCTCCCTAATGTATGACTATGTTCAAAATTTCAAATGATTTTATCAAAAAACAAGAAAGATATTGAGACTTTAGTTTCAGCCAATCAGAGCGAAGCGCACGTGCTTGCACGTGCGATCTTGCTATTTTGACCATGTCATCTTGTGCATACTACTCATATATCCTTACATTATGAGTTTCAAAACATTTCGTCTAAAAATAGAAAAGTTACGGTTATATCCATTATATATTGGTCATTTCAAGTTTTGCACGTGCGCGCTCTTGCAAGCACGTGCGCGCAAAATGACCTTGATTCCGCAAATCTGCATAACATGCCTACTTACCCTAAAAAGGTTTCCCCTTAATCGGATGTGTACTTTACAAGATCATTCGCGGACAAAATTTTCCCGAGAAGAAAAATAATAATAATAATTAGGGATGTCAAAATTGTCAACAATTGATATTCGAATATTCGATAGTACTATTCGAATATATTCGAATATTCGATAAAATAAATACATCTTACATTATAATATGTATACATCTTCACTCTTTTGTCAAGCAATATACGTTTTATGTCATTATTTTGGAATAAAATTTCATGCAGTTTTGTAAATGCACTATAATTACATGCATGTTCTTAATAAAATACTTTACAGAATATATGAAGAGTTTACATCCAAAATATCATAAAAAAAATTCCCCCCGAAAATTCAAAAGATTCTTTTAATAAGTTCCAGATTAATTAATCACCTTACCAAAGTGTATACTGATAACCCTACAGATTTATACCACACTGAATAATTATCAAATGGAGAAACATTAAAAGCAATTACTCTAAGCTAATTAATTTCCTGATAATGATTTTAAATGATGTTTACATAAACAAGGGATCCATGTGTGTTACTTTAAAAATGTGTCCTTTCAACAATACAAACTAATTCTAAGTACTGGACACTGTTATACCTCTAATTAAATGATCAAATAAATATTTTTTTATTATTTTAGTAGATACACTCTTCACGCCTTTCAGGTAATCCAAGAGGAGTGTCTTTTAATTTTGTTTTAAATAAAATCTTATTCTTGGTCAACGATAAGAATTTGATTCAATTTCTGATAAAACTTCAGTTTTTGTCAGATTTGTTTTCTTTTTGATGCTTGTATACTTAAAATCCGAATATTCGAATCATAAATTTATATTCGAATATCAACTCATCGAATGAATATTCGAATATTCGAATATTCGTTGACATCCCTAATAATAATAATAATAAGAAACAGAGTAAAAACAATATGTTCCCCAACTTCGTTTGGGAACATAACTAGTGCTAATTGTAACGGGGACCGTTACAGATGTTCCCCAAACGCTCCTCAAATCTCTTTTGGCGCCATATTCCATGTAAGCTTCATTAAATAAGACAAATTCTGTGCATTTTTGACTTTAACAATGTTTTCCCAGAAGGATACCAATTATATTCAAATTTTAGCATTGCACTCGTGCGCATGTGAATGCATGTGCTTTATGACCATATCATCTTGTCTACACTATCTATATATTTTAATATACTATTAATTAAGCATTCAGTCCAAAAGTATTAAAAATCACTCATTCAAGTGTATTTTTAATTTCACTCGTTCCCAAAATGCACGCACGTGCGTGCACGTGCATGATGACCATACCTTCTTGTAGGAATCCCTGATTTTTATCTTTTCTAAATCCCATCCTGTTTGGTTGAAAAACAAGGGAGTTATAACCATTTTAAGTTTCAGCCAATCAATTGCGCACACGTGCATGCGCGTGATTTCATGAATTTTTTTCTATATCATATTGTAGTAAATCAAAAGATATGTTTTAAATTTCAAAGCAGTTCATCAAAAAACAAAGGAGATATGTTATTTAAAGTTTAAACAATAATTGCAGCCCCGTCCATGCGCATATTTCTTGAATTTTTTTGTATATCATATTGCAGGGTATCCTAATGCATGACAGTTTTAAATTTCAAAGCTTTTCGTAAAAAAATAAAGGAGATATAGCCTTTTAAAGTTTCAGCCAATCAGATTGCGCCCGGCATGCGCGTGATTTCATGAATTTTTTTATATATCATATTGTAGGATATCCAAATGACATGTTTAAAATTTGAAAGGGTTTTGTAAAAAACAAAAAGATATTGAGATTTTAGTTTCAGCCAATCGAGCAAAGGCACGTGCACGCGGTGGTTCGGCAATTTGACAGTGTCAGGATATTAACACTATTAATATATCCTCATGTAATGAGTTTCAAAGCATTTCATCAAAAAATGTAAAAGTTATGGCTATTTAAGTATATCAGTCATTTAACTCACTTCACGGCCCCACGTGCAGGCGTATGCGCGCAAAATGCCCTTTCGTTCCGCACACCTACACAACACACCTATTAACCCAAAAAAGGTTTTAACTTAGTTGGGTAAACAGATTCTAAAACACTCGCGGAAAAAAAAATCCCGGAGAAGAAATAAAAAAAAATAATAATAACTAGATGCTTTTTGTTGCTGAGCAACAAGCGGTCTTCCGACCGATTTTTCGTTAGAGTTTATGTTGGTATCCATGAAATAGATTTCGAATTTTTTTTTGTTTACGTTTATTACAGGGGTCTCTAACAAACATCATGATAATTACAGGTATTCTTCAAAATTTCTAAAAAACCTTTAAAAAATCGGAAAAATTTTTCATAATGTTATAAATAAGATAAAAGTTATTTGCAACTGAAAAAAGACTTAACAAAGAAAAAATTTTTGCAACGCCTCCGGGGGAAATCAACCCCACAGGGGGAAAATTTTGTTCGGTCAAATCTTTTCAATATATGCACGCATCAAGATACTAAAATTTTTAGAATTCCCATAAGATGCACTATAAACCCTGTAAATCCTAAGAAAAATATTAAAAAACAAAAAAGTTGAGAAATGAGATTTTTAATTCACTTGTTGCCCCGGGAAGTGCCAACGACAAAATAAAGGTCTTCCCCAAAGGAGTTCGAGTTCATCACTTAGTGGTTTCACTTTTATATTTTTAGCCGTTCTCAAAAACTGCTGGAAAAAATGCCTTTTAAAAAATACAAAAATCCCCAAAAATCGCTAAGGAAGGTGAATTTTGAAAAAATAAAAAACACGTCTGGAGATATTCTCATGATGCCTCCCTAAAAAATTTTTTAACCGCCCCACGCACAGCTGAGATATCGCCCTAACATAAAAAAAGAAAAATAATAATAATAATAAAAACCCAGAAAAAAAACTCTTTGCGAGCAACGAGAGGTCTTCCGTCCGATTCTGGAAAAAAAAACCCCGAAAAATGACCCAAAAAGTGATAAAACTTTTTATGAAAAAAAAAAGGGGATTAAACCCCGGGTCGCCACATAAAAATACAAAGCGTTTACTGTTACGCTTTTGGGGACCACTCTCAAATCTATTGGTTTATTTCTGAAACAGCACATCGTCTTAAAATTTGAAAGGCGGTCACTATTCTAATTTTGCGTCACACGCCACAAGTAAATCTTCGCGCCAAACTTGTCAAAGAACCCTGGAAATTTGTTACTTGAGTTTTAAAAAGTAATTTTTTGGATAATAATTATTAGTGATGAAAAATACACTGTTTTTTTTCCTTTATTGATATGTATTCAACTTTTTTTTCCCATGCAACTCCATATACAGGCATGCCAATGTTAAAATTTTTTGCAATTGTCGCCATTTGTCTCTCTTAAGTCGGGTCATGAACATTTTTTCGGCCAAAACAAGAGTTCTTAACGATATTCCTTTGAAATGTTTGATCATTTAAGGGGATTGATAGTTTCAATGAAAATTAGAAATGTATTTTCTAAAAACCCGGGAAATTTCGAGCGTTAGAAAGTATATTTATCACATTATACAAATATAATATCGTATACCCCAAAAAAACAAAGCTGTAAATTTGGAAGATTTTCCATGAATTTTGTATCCTGTTACCCCCAAAGTGGAATGAGACACTTCATGAAAAGACGGGACTTTTTCACTAAAAAAAAAAAATCACTCGCCCTCCGACGGTCAAGGAATTGATACTCTTTATGTTCAATAAAATGTTTTTTTTTTTTTTCTTTTTTTCATTTAATATGTCATAAGCCTGGAGGTAAAATAAACAGAAGTCAAGTAACACTTCAGAAACATAGTGAATATTAAGTCAGGCAAGTTTCTTAAAAAGCTATTACTTATAACCATGGTTTAGGAAAGTTTTCCCTGGTGCAAAACAAAAGACTGTAGTCATGATTTCCACTTGTAGTCATGTTGTGTTCTACTATAAATGCAGACAAAAGCAATTTAAATAGAATTTGGAAAACCTCATATTAAAAAAATACTCAATACAACTAATTGCATGTAGCAATCTAAAGAATCCTTTACATTTCATAAATTTTTTGGTAGAAGTTTCCTTCATTAAAAGCTCAGCTGACCTTCTAGAAACCACTTTCTTAATGGGGATTAGGAACCGCCGCCCCTCTTGGCACGTTCAATTTTTTAAAGCAATATTGGGGTGTGGGTTGATCAATTTTTAAAAAAATTATAATTTGGGCCCTTTTCCCTAGGACTTGATTACCGTTAATTATATCAAAGAAAATATTTAAAAAAAAAAAATTAAAAATGCACATTTTAATTCACTTCCTGTAGCGACCGGAAGAATACGACCAAACATGTCAAAATTGCACATCTATAACTGATGGTCTACACCAACAAGTCTCCAGTTAATATCTTAGCCGTTTTAAAAATTCGAAGACAAAATTCTTTTTAAAAACAGGAAATTGCCCATAACTTGGCATGGTAGCGAATTTTCCAAAAAACTGAATTTTATATAAAATTCATATAATGACCTAATTCCTTTTTTCATTAAATCAACCGAATAGTTTACGAGAAATCGCCTGCACAAAATTTGGGCAAAGAAAAAAGAATAATAATAAGAAACAATAAATCCAAAGGTTTCCGTGAAAGAAAACCTTAACTAGGGCTAATTGTAAAAAAAGGGCCGTTACAGATGTTCCCCAAAAGTCCCCAATCCCCTTTTGGGGCCATATTCCATGTAAGCCTCATTAAATAAGACAAACTCTAGTATTTTAGTCTTTAAAACGTTTTCCAATATTTTAAACATTTAATCCAAAAGTATTAAAAATACGCTCATTTAAGAGTATTTTAATTTTACTCATTTCACGTGCACGCACGTGCATGTGTCATAATGCCCTACCATCTTGTATGATTTATTATGTCTATCTATGTTCTAAATCCCATCCTGTTTTTAAAAAAAAGGAAGGATAACCATTTAAAGTTTAAGCCAATCAGATTGCAGCGCAAGTGCATCACTATCTCATGAAAATATTATATATCATATTGTAGGATATTTTTGATGACTATGTTTAAAATATCAAAGCATTTGGTCTTAAAGCAAAAAAAAATTAATTTTTTTTTAGCCAATCAGGAAAAACACGTGCAAACAAGTGAGCATGTGCATGATGACCATACCCCCTTTTAGTAGTTTTTATGTCTGTCTATGTTTAAACCCCCCCCCCCTTTGGTTGAAAAACAAGGGAGTTATAGCCATTTAAAGTTTTAGCCAATCAGATTCCCCGGCACGGCATGCGCGTGATTTCATGAAATTGCATAACCATATTGTAGGACATCCTAAAATGTGCCCCCGTTTTAAATTTCATAACATTTGTCAAAATCAAAAAAAATTTGAGATTTTTGTTTAGCCAATCAGAGCGAAAATTGCGGTGAGTTTGTTAATTTGACAGGTCCATTATTTACACTATTAATATTCTTTATATAATGAGTTTCAAATCATTTCATCAAAAAATGTAAAAGTTATAGCTATATTAAGTATATAAGTCATTTCACGTGTTGCAGGGCCCACGGCATGCGTGTGCGCGCAAAAAACCCTTTGTTCCGCACACCTACACTACACACCTATTTAAACCCCAAAAAGGTTTTAGCTCAGTTGGGTGAAAAGTTTCTGAGAAACCCGGCAAAAAAATACCGGAGAACAAAAAAAAAAAAAGAATAATAATAATAATAATAACTAGTGCTAATTGTAACGGGGACCGTTACAGATGTTCCCCAAACGCTCCCCAACTCCCTTTTGGGCCATTTCCCTGTAAGCTTCATTAAATAGGACAAACTCTATGCATTTGAAATTTTAACAAATTACCCAGAAGTGAACCAAGTTCATTCAAATTTTTGCATTGCACGCGTGCGCATGTGAATGCATATGCGTCATGACCATATCATCATGTCTACACAATCTGTAAAATTTAATACACTGAATATTAAAGATTTAATCCAAAATTATTAAAAAAAAAGCTATTCAAGTGTATTTTTATTTTATTTATATCACGTGCACGCACGTGCATACATGAGCATGGTGACCATACCTTCTTGTAGAAGTCCATTACATCTATCTATGTTCTAAATTCCACCCCGCTTGGTTGAAAACCGGGGGTTATAGCTGTTTAAAGTTTGAGCCAATCAATTGCAGCGCACGTACACGCACGTGTATGCATGTGCATGGTGCCCTCCTCTTGTAAAAACCTTATTCTTCTATGTTCCAAATCCCATCCTGTTTGGTTGAAAACCAAGGGAGTTATAGCTATTTAAAGTTTCAGCCAATCAGATTGCAGCGCACGTGCATGCACGTGTTTTCATGAAATTGCTTTTTTTGTTGTGGTATCATAATGCATGGCTATGTTCAAAATTTGGATTTCGTCAAAAAACAAAAAGATATTAAATTTTGTATAGCCAATCAGAGCGAAAAACGTGCATGCGCTGAGTTTGTTTTTGACCATATTATATTGTCTATGCTACTAAATATCATCAAATTTTAGTTTTAAAGCATTTCATCCAAAAATAGAAAAGTTATGGCTATATCTATTAATTGGTCATTTCACGCGTTGCACGTGCACGCTCTTGCAAGACGGCGTGCAAAAAGACCTTCATTCCCCAAATTACAAACATGCCACTGACCCTAAAAAGGTTTTCCTAAGTCATGTGTAGTTTACAAGATCACTCCGGACAAAAAAGTACCCAGGAAGAAGAAGAAAAAGAAGAAAAAAAATAATAATAGTGCTAATTGTAACGGGGACCTTAAATTTCCCCAAAGTCCCCAACTCCCTTTTTTGGGGCCATATTCCCTATAAGTTCATTAAATAAGACAAACTCTACCATTTGGGCTTTAAAAGTTTTCCCAGAAGTTACCAATTTCATTCAAATTTTAGCATTGCACGCGTGCGCATGTGAATGCATGTGCGTAATGACCATACAATCTTGTCTTTACAATCTATAATTTTTAAAATACTAAATATCAAAGTATTTAATCCAAACGTTTAAAAAAATTT
>NW_026937033.1:0-7687 GCF_032062105.1 Saccostrea cuccullata
CTCTGTAAAAATTGGTACCCCCCAAATACCACACCTAACATTAAATTAATCTAACTTAAAAAAGTAACATGTATGAAGGATATTTGAAACCATATTAAATACATGCATCACATTTGTGCACATAAATTTAGATTTGATTTTCAGAAAATCTTTAGTATATCTGATCAAAGCAAAGCCGAAATATTAGACGATGCAATTTGGATAAGTTTAGCTTCAAAAGTTTAAAGAAGCTTATATAATCCTTCTTTTATAAGAATATTGTCTCGGAATACAAAATCATTTTCATTAATTTTTAATTAATGCTTTGGTTTTGGGTTACCTGCCCCTGTCATGGTGGGTAGTGTTTTTCACTAATTGATATTATTTTATAAAATCTCGTTTAATATAATTTTCATCAATGAAATCAATTAAATGTAATAGTTCATTTCTTCCTATCAATATATTTTTTTCTTTCTTTCATTGTATACGATAGTAAATATATAAAAATGTACACTAATTCTTGAATTATGAAAAATTCAGTAAAGAGACACTACAAAATTTATTGTCCTGTTCTTAAAAAAATATGAAAATAAGTTCTGCGTGAAAAGTGTAAGATATTATCATTATCAACTTTTAAAACAGAAACACATTATTATGTTTTAATTCTAACTAATCATTTAACTGATTGGCATCCGATTACATGGAAACTCAAAAATTGCCCTAAATCCCCTTCTCATTTTAGTTCAAAGAAGACACTTATGCATCAACTGTAGTAAAATTATACTCACTGAGTATATTCTTTATTCTTCAAGAATACCAAACTCCTTTTCCTGATTTTTTTTTTATAATTTAGAGGATAAAACGTTAACACTCACGTTTATTCAAGTTTTGCTAGTAAATCAGCGATATCAAGCAAGCCACAGAGATAATGCATCACTGCCAGTGTGACAAAATATTTTAATCATGATATGAAATCTATAGGATTTTTAACAAGAGGCCCAGGGGCCACAGCGCTCATCTGAACACATCTGCTAGGAAAAAGCACATATCAATCTGCTGGGAAAAAGCACATATCAGATCAGAACTAAAAGTTTACTGAGGTTGGGGGGAGGCTTGAATTTTAACCCCCAGGGGATCATGATTTGAGCGAACTAGAATCTACATAACCTGAGGATGATTCCATATAAATATTACTAATCATGGCTTTGAAGTACTTAAAAAGAAGTTTTTTAAAAGGTTTCCCAATATATTCCTATGTAAAACTTTGATTGGCCATTTTGGCACCACTCTACCCTCGGGGGTCATGATTTGAATAAACTTGAAGCTATACTACTGATTCTAGATACATGAGTTTCATCTTTCCTGGCACATTGCTTCGTGAGAAGATTTTAAAAGAATTTTCCTATATATTTTTATGTAAAACTTTGATTCCCCATTGTGGCCCCGCCCTACCCCCGGGGTCATGATTTAAACAAACTTGAATCTACACTACCTGAGGATGGTTCCCTAAAGTTTCATCTTTCCTGGCACAGTGGTTCTTGAGAAGAAAGGAGTTTTAAAGATTTTTTTTCTTTATACTCTTTATGTTAATCTTTGATCGGCCATTTTGGCCCCACCCTACCCCCGGGGGTCATGATTTGAACAAATTTGAATCTACAGTATCTGAGAATGATTCCACATGAGTTTCATCTTTCCTGGCCCAGTGATTCTTGAGAAGGTTTTTAAAAAGCGCCGTTAATTTTTCACTTATTCATAATTATCTCGCCTTGGAAAAGGGCGTGGTCCTTCATTTGTACAAAGTTGAATTCCCTTTACCCAGAGGATACTTTGTAACAAGTTTGTTTGAAATTGGCCCAGTGGTTCTTGAGAAGAAGATGAAAATGTGAAAAGTTTACAACGACAACAACGACGACGACGACAACAACGACAGACAACGGACAAAATTTGATCAGAAAAGCTCACTTGAGCCTTCGGCTTAGGTGAGCTAAAAATTCACATCACGAATGAGACGACCTTAATTCATGGATAAAGAAAAATAGAATGTCATTAATAAAATAAACTTCTTTAGTTTTTATTTTTACCATCATTACAGTATACATGTAGAGATGGATTTTTCTGAATATGAATTAAGTTATAAAACTTTATTCTAATTTAATAGTGCATTATAATCTTCAGAATTATATTATTAGACAAATTATGGTTATATAGGAATTCAGATTGTGATCACAAAAATTATCTTTTTACATATTACGATCATGTCATAAAAAATAATTATAAATTAAACAGTATTAAATAACGTCAATTCACATGCTTTGAGAATTATTTAAGCCATTGACTTATTCCCAACATATTCATATCTTAGTCCGTTGTTGCAGCTGTAGTATTTTGATGAGATAAGCCGAATTTCGCACAATTTCACATTAATTTAAGGTTCAATTAAACACTTTTTTCCTATATTATGACAAATTGAAAAAATAACACCTGTAACATTTAAATTATTTGTAGTCGTTAAACTTATTACCCGGTATATAGATATTTTTATAAGTATTTTCTCGCGAATCGTATTATAGAAATCAAAACATTTAATTTGTATATTTGATGACCTTAACACTTCCACCATCATTATCCCCCACCCACAGTCGTCCCAGTGTGTCCAGACTCAGTGCTCCACAAAAAGCCAGAATACGGAGAAATTGACCATCCTGATCAATGATGTGGGTACAGGAATTACCGTAAACTTTTTCTATTATACGAGCCTCGAAATCTGTGACAATACTGGCGGGATCAAACTGTTTCTTCATCTTCTTTTGTCCTTTATATTGGAATCGAAGTTTTCCTGCCTTATTCACTACAACGACTTTTTTACCATTGCAATCAGAGGCACAGATGTCCCCGTTGTTGTTTTCCGTCACAAAGAGCATCATTTCACCTCTTTTATATAGCGGTTTACCTTTGTTGTCCTTCTCTATCTCCTGCTTTATTGTTTGACCTTCATAACTGACAATTTTATAATGTTCATAATTATGTGTACACATACTGACCAGTAAGTCTCTTGATTGTGTACAACACAGTCCTAATGGATACCATCCTTGTGCTGTTGTGAACTTTGCTGTTGTCTGGTGGACATCATTAATTACTCGATTTACTCTATCAATGTATAGCAAATATCCTTCGTTTGAAACTGAAATATCACAAGGATTATTCTGAAAGGTAACAGTCTCCTGTACAGAACCCTGTATGTTGATACGAGTAATGGTTTTATTCTTTCCCGTTACCCACACCTCCTCTGTATTTCGACATGCTATCCTCATCAACGGTGTTACTCCAGTGTGGAAGGATGCGATTTCTACGGCTTTTTCTTAGAAGAACAATGGATACATCTGATCTGTATATCGTTTCTGTTTGTATATTGGGTTCTATTAATTTTCCAAAATCTTGATAAAATCTACTTTTATCTATGTCTTTGAAAATGAATGCCGGTAGTTCAAGATCTATTTGTAAGGGGATCATAAGATACTTCTGAATATTTCTTTCATAGTTTGTGTTGTGACGAACGTCCATGGAATGTAAAATCTTTACGTTCTGTAGAGCAATTTCAATTAGGCTTTCAAGTGCATTTTTTATTTCCTTCTGGTATTTTTTTAATTTCCTGATGCCATTTCCTCTCATCTCTGCAATTTCTTTCTTGTTTTTTGCAACTATTTCGTCAATGAATCGCTGCCATTTTTTGCCCATGCTCTGTGACTGATTGTTCTAATTCGTCACATTTAGCATTTAAAGCCGCTAATTTGGATTCTATCTCTGTATCTGCTTGTTCAAATTTAGGAATCATATCATCTTTTAACGAGCCATATCTTTTTTCATAAGCTCTTTCTTTTCATCAACAATGCCCCTGATATCAATAATTCTATGACCATTATGGGCTCCGCTGAGACATTGAAGGCAAACATCTACATTACAGTTCTGGCATTTAACGGTACACTTTTCATCACCATGGACTTTGCAGTTTGGAAATGAAAGATGAAATTTTCTCTCGATATTTGACAATCTCGTGATTAGATGATGATGACGTCATGTAGTGTCGTCCGACGCATTCTTCACATAAGTTGACCTGGCAGGGATTACAGTGAAGAATGGCATCCTGTCACAGAGGTGACACAAGAGAATAACGTCTTGTGATTTAGTTGTACTAGAAGCCATCCTTGTCAGTGTTATGAAGGTCCTACCAATTCAATCTAAAACCATACGAAATACTCAATAAGTTCTAGGTTTAAATTTCAATATGTGTAACTCTCGCTTTAAAATCCATTTAAAGACAAGGTTAATCCTTAAACCAAGGCAATTTTTTGTTTTTGTATTTTTTTAATCCACGCTTGCATATCATTAAACTAAATTTGAATAAATATGATCAATACATACTATCCATTACTAGTCAGTATACTCCTTACATGCCTGTGTATGTTTGTTAGCCCACGATATCCAGTCAGTAACAGATTTAGAGAGATAACATTTTTCAAATGATACCCTAAATATATAAATTCTTAATTTATTTGTAGTATATAAAGCAAACAATTAACTACCTGTTTCATATCAGTATGTAGTGTTGCATAGTTTGTTAATTACAAAATTAACTTTCGTATTGAAAATATTTTTTTAAGGTATCAGTTAAAATTTCGTGAGATTGGCTACGCATCGGTTAGATACCAGGTATGATTTTGAGAAATAAATATTTTCAGATGCTACCCTGATACCGGTATGTTTATTTTTATTATACTCGTTATAAATAAAACAAAGACTATTACCTCTCTGTTTTCATAACAGTCGTGTCCCTAATTAAAGTTTCTATCGTCACAAAACTAACTTTCGGTTTGAAATGTTCAATTTTGCAGAAAGGGTTGTTTCGCTTCCTACATGAATATAGCAGTTAAATCCAACTGGGGTCTGTAGCGAAAACATGTTCGGTAAAAGGAGAGAAAAAAAATGTAAGTAGTATCTAAAGATGCAACTGAAAATTAATTTATCTACCAGATACCCATGAATCATAGAAACACTTAAGAACCACAGGCTTTTAGATTCTTAAATTAGTCTAAAAACTTTTAAACTATATTAAATATATGCATCACATTTGTGCACAAATTTAGATATGATTTTCTGAGAATCTTTAGTATATCTGATCAATGCAAAGCCGAGATACTAGACGATGGAATTTGGATCAAATTTAGCCTCAAAAGTTTAGAGAAACTTTTATAATCGTTCTTTAAGAATATTGTCTCAGAATTCATTTTGTTTTTATCATTTTCCTTAATTTTTAATCAATTCTTAGAAAAAAAATCGCACTTTGAAGGACTCAAGGTGAAAGCAATTTCACAAACTGGAAACAGACATATTTATACGACACTCCCCATGGTTTTCTCCTGTCCCCCGGCTTTTCTTGGTCACCTGAGTAAACTCAGGTGACCTATTGTAATCCGTTTTCGTCCGTCGTCGTGCGTCGTCCGTCGTTTGTTAACATTTGAACATTTTCAGCTTCTTCTCTGCAACCACTCAATCAATTTCAACCAAATTTGGCACAAAGCATTTATGGATGAAGGGGAATAAAAATTGTTAATTTCATGATCCCTGCCCCCCCCCCCTGGGGCCTGAGGGGTGGGACCAAAATAAGAAGGTAGTGAAAATGCATCATTTCTTTGAAAATCTTCTTCTCTGCTCCTAGGTATTAAATAAACTAACTTAGTACATAGTTATGATAAGCAAGAGTGCCTCTACCAAAATTGTGAATTTTATAGCCCAAAGGTCAGGGGTTCAGGTGTCAGGGTGGGGCTTCATCGATTATGTAGTGAAAATACACAAATTCTTTAAAAATTTTCTTCTCTGCTTCTAGGTATTAAATAAACTAAGTATATAGTTATGATGAGCAAGAGTGCCTCTGCCAAAATTGTGAATTTTATGGCCCCAAGGTCACGGATTCTAGTTTTAGGGCGGGGCTCTATTGATTATATAGTGAAAATACATGAATTCTTTGAAAATCTTCTTCTCTGCTCCTAGGTATTAAATAAACTAAGTGCATAGTTATAATGAGCAAGAGTGCCTCTACCAAAATTGTGTATTTTATTGCCCCAGGGTCAGGGGTTTTGGTGTTAGGGCGGGGCTCTATTGATCAAATAGTGAAGATGCCTTAGTTCTTTGAAAATTTTCCTCTCTGCTTCTGGGTATTAAATAAACTATGTAAGTATATAGTTATGTTGAATAAGGCTGCCTTTTCCAAAATTGTGAATTTTAGGGCCCCAAGATCAAGGGTTCTGGTGTTAGAGTGGGGCTCTATTGATCAATTAGTGAAAATGCATTAATTCTTTGAAAATCATCTCTGCTCCTGGGTATTAAATAAACAAATTTAGTATATAGTTATGATAAGCAATAGTGCCTCTTCGAAAATTGTGAATTTTATGGCCCCGGGATCATGGGTTCTGGTGTTAGGACGGGGCTCTATGGATTATATAGTGAAAATACATGAATCCTTTGAAAAATCTTTCCTTTGCTCCTGGGTTTTATGCTAATGATCCAAGTATATACATTTATGATGAAGAAAGGTGCATCTAGAAAAATGTTTATTTCTTATCCCCCCCCCCCTCCATCCCTGGGTCGAGGTGGGGGATACATAGTCTGAAAATAAATTGATGCTTTGAAATCTGCTCTTTGGTATTAATCAACCATTTTATGATAAAATTTGAAAATTTTTGAAATATTTGGCTCTAGGGTCAGTGGTTCCTTTGGGATTAGGTGCACAACTGGTTATAAAGTTGAAGTGCATTTTCTCTTCATTACTCTGATCTACCTCCGGTATTAAGTAAATAGAGTAAGCATGCGAAGTCTATAATTATGATAAGCAATGGTGCCTCTTTCAAAATTGTGAATTGCGAATTCCATGGCCTCAGGATTTAATCACGAACCAGATGTAATTGCTTGAAAGTTGTTGCACAATACTCAAGTGACCTGTAAGGCCCGTGGGCCTCTTGTCTGAATTTTCTTTGGCATCCGCCCTCGGAACGAGGCCAGACCCCTGTTAATTATCCTAAATCCATACATCATAGAAGTGACAAGTCTGACTTTGGGTAATCATAATGTTCTATCTCATCTGGTTTGCTAGATACAAGTGTGAAAAGCTCCCTTCAATATTAAGTTTTTAATATATAAGTTGTGCACTTTTCTCTCGTTTTATTTCATTATATTATTTTTTTGGAGATTCTTCAAAGCAGTAATTTTTTTTTCCTTTTAATTGATTTTATGTGAAATTCAATTTTCTTTATTTTCTTCTAATAATCTGATAGGACTGCCATCCGTAGTATTCCATTCTTAACTCTACGTTTTGTATTAAGTGTTCTTCATTGAAAAATGCTTTATCTTCTCTTTAAAGTTTTCTTTTGGTGATTTAGCAATTTCATTTAAATCAGTCTCAATGTCCGGGCTAGACGTTCAATATGTCGATTGTTAAGATCCTTTCCTTTACGACTCAAATTGTACAGTTTCACAGTGAAATTACCAGTTGAATTTTCATGCATTTAAATGCACTGTATTTTATCTTCAATTTCCTATACCAATAAATTTCATTTTCATTTTTTCTCTGGTAAACTTCAGACTTTACTATAGTTTATACACTTTTGCTCAAGGTGCTGGAAACAGCTCCCTTTTTTTCAAATTGTGATTTTTTTTT
>NW_026937034.1:0-7763 GCF_032062105.1 Saccostrea cuccullata
GATTTTAATTTCAGAAAATTGTCCGTAACTTGGCACCGGAAGTGAGTTTCCAAAAAATCTCTCGGATATAATAAATTCATGTAACAACACATCTGTCCTGAAAATTTCATGTAATTTCATCCAGTAGTCAAAATTAGAAGTCAAAAAAATAAGAGAAATCGCGTGCACAAAATTAGAAAGTCAAAAAAATAAGAAAAATAATAATAATAATAATAAGAAACAATAGAATCACTATAAGGTCTTCCGTGAAGACGAGAGAACCGCAGCAAGAAACAATAGCATCACTATAAGGTCTTCCGTGAAGACGGAAGACCTTAATGATATGTTCTCCATTCCTAGCTAACCGATTTAATAATCTGTATAACAGATGCACAAATGGACTTTATAACGAGGAGCGCTGACTTTTACAGTTGACGCTTATTTCTACACTAGGGCTACAGTACAGGCAACGCGGATCCCGTATTTCCCGCGTCCCCGCCGCGGTATAATCACAACGCGGTATTTGGCCAGGTAGACAGGTAAACCGCGTTCCCTCCGCGGGAAATTCATTACTTAACCTGTCCCCGCCGCGGTTAAATCATCGATCAATTACTGACAATTAGTATCGTAAACAAACGGGAGTTATCTCCCCGAATTGAAATTTGCAAATTTTCCCTGTAACAAAAAAAAAAAAAAAAAAAAAAAAACAAAACAAAAACAAACAAACAACCACAAACAAAAAAACAAAAAAAAATATTATTATAATATAATAAAATAATATATTATAATATTATTATTAATAAATTTTGCTATGAATAGAATTTAAATTAAAAAAAAAATAAGTTTATGTTTGTTTCTAAAATTACATATCAATCTTTGAAATTGAATAGAAAATTTCATTAAATTGTTACGTCTTTGCTATTGGGTAATTATTTTATGTTATTAAGAATCTATCAAGAAACAAAATTAAATACTAGATATTTTAATTAGTTTTTTTTAAAATCTTCATATTATATGCAAACTGTAATAAATGTTGAACTCAGACTGTTTAAGTTTCGATGAACGATTTTCAGCATTCATTTGAAAAAAAGATGTACATCTTTTACAAAATGTATATCTTCATATTGTTTATTAATTAATTTCGATTTATTGTATATAAAATGTACAGGCTTTCTCTTAAAGTGTCAAATTACCGGAAAACTTCCGATGACGAGCATTTGCAGTTTCATGTAGAGGGCACGTGAACTTAAATTTTCTTTATCCAAGATATCAAGAAAAAGTTCTATTCTTCTTTATTTCTCACCGTTTATGTTCTGTTCCCAAATTAGTTAATTTAATTAATTAATTTTCTTTAAAGTATTTCGTTCTTTTATATAAATGTGCAGGCATTTTTCTCAAATTGTCAAATGACCGGAAAGCATTCGATGACGAGAGTTAACTTTGAGCACGTGAACTTTAAACAAGAGATCAAGAAAAATATCGTTTTTCACCTTCACATTAACATGTTTTACTTTTTAATACAATGTCTTTTTTTTAATTTTAATATTTCTCGATTTTCGTGTTCAATAGATAAGATAGGATGTGCAGGTGTAATGATAAACTTCACAGACGAAATTATAGTTTATATTAATAATTATTCAATGCAAAAATTCATATATTTTTGTTTTCTTTGACAAATTCTGTTTCTTTGTGTATTAAGTATTAGCCGCTATCATTTCCTGTGTATAGGGATTAGCAATGCCTGAGCAGGAAACGACATGCCCTGGGGGTTTCACGCCTGTCTTATAGTATACCTTGGGTAACGCTCGCTGGGTGTGCTCATCGTTGTCTAGCCATTCAACAGCACATTTGATTCATTGTATCATTATTATTTCATCGATATCATTTTCAGATGCGATATTAGCCTTGGAATTTGTGTCAAATTATTGTTGTTTTTTTGTAAACGGAGTGTATAAAAAAAGAATAAAAGTAAAAAAAAAACTTTTAAAACAAATTAATGAAGTATTTGATATTAATTAAATCAAATAATGATCCATTACTATGTTATTTCGTGTCTGTTTATATCTGTACCAGTTAGAAAAGAAAGAGAGAGAGAGAGAGAGGGAGAGAGAGAAGAAAAATATCACAATATTAAGGCTCGTGCATGATCGTTTTTCCTCCTTTTTGATCAGTATATCAATTTCTTAAGTCTTAAGTCTAGCGAATAAAACTACCGCTGATTTATCAGTTTATTGACCATTTGTCGAATTTGTCTAAGTTTTATTGTTATTTATCGAGAGACTTGTTTATGATCCACTTTCTTCTTTCGTTTAGCATATGTACATTTGAATTACTTCCTTTTTTTTTCGCCAGATTACAACGACAGATTTTGGTGGTAAAATAAAATGTATTTTTGTTATAAAATTTGATTAAAAAAAACACAGTATATTAAAATTGTCGAATTATAGAAAATATTTATTTGAAACAAAAAATTTAAAAAGGATTCTGTCTGCAACAAAAACATTCTTTATTTCATGCATTTCAATTCATGAGCTACACATGAAAAAAAAACGGCTTCGTTTTACAATGTCGTAGGAAAACGCATACAGGTAATACACTCAGGTAACATCCTGTGTATATAGGTAGTATGTACACTAGACAGCGTCGTTCCCTCGGGCTCTCATCCGCTTCGAGTAAGCTCCACTCCACACCAAACTTACCTGATGAAAACCGAACGATTACACAGACAACTGAAAACTTGAAGCATGGCAACTTGCTGATTAAAAATAAGTTAATTTCTGTGTTGTGTGTTCAAATATTTTAAGGGCCCTATATTTATGTTTGTGTTTTATTTGAACCGGAAAAATCTGAAATTTGTTTATGTTCATAAACATGATTTTAGTAATTTTCGAAAAAGAGCAGAAAATAGAAATACATTCAAATACTTGCTATGATATTATTGATATTCTGAATAGAAATACCTGTGATTATTTTATTAACAAGAACCTCCCCCCCCCAAAAAAAAAAAAATCATCGATATTTAGTCCATAGTCTTACAGTGTGGCGCATAATAATGGAGCAACGATATTCCTACACTTCGGCGTGTTTTGTCTGTCTCTCAAATGTATTTGAATTGCAAAAGATAAATGTACCAAGGAAACGAAAATCATTAGATAAAACAAAGAATAATTTTGGAAACAATTTATTAAATTTTTGTAAAAATAACAATATGTATTTATTGAATGGAAGATTAGAAGAGGGTAAATTTACTACAACAAAATCAAGTGTGGTCGATTATTGTATATGTAGTGTTGAATTTTTGAAACATGTGCAAAATTTTTCCGTACTAGAATTCAATAGGTTATATTCTTATATCCATATGCCACTACTTTGTGAAATAAGTGTGAACTCATATATCTCAAATGATAACTACCAAACTAAAGAAGAAAGTAAGAAAAATAAAAATAATTTATCGTGTCAGAAGATAAAACCATGGGATAATGAAAAAACAGAAGAATTTTGTCAAAATATTGATTTAAATGTTCTAAGAAAATTAAAATATGACTTGAGCAATATTGATATCAACGATTTAAATAAAAACCAGGTTAATGAAAATCTTTTAGACACTGCAGGTCTACTGCTTGACTCGGCACGCACAACGTTTGGAATATTTAATGCTCACCAAACTCACAATAAACTATCACAGAAAAGAAAAGAATGGTTTGATAAAGAATGCAAAATAGCACAAAAAAAATATAGGAAATCAAAACGAATGTTTAGGAAATATCGTTCAAGCATCTTAAAAGAAGAAGTACGTATCAATGAACGTAAATATAAAAATACTATGGATAAAAGTATGAAAAACAGGCTGGTTTAATTAAAAAAATTAGAAAACTGAGAAGTAACTATCTAAAAAGTTATTGGAAAATAATTAATAAAAGGCCGAACAACAAAAAATGTGATATTAATATTGATGAATTTTACAATTACTTTAAAAAAATCAATAATGGTGATGTAAATAATGACGAACCACTATCAAATGAGATTAGAAATACATATACTAATGAAGAACTCAGACTTGGCGATAACTGAAGATGAGATAAAACACGCAATTAAAATTTAAAAATAACAAAAGCTCTGGAAATGATGAAATTTACAATGAATACATAAAATCCTCTGCTAGTATTATGTTCCCTGTATATGTTTGTTATTTAATATTTTTTTTAACTAGCAATTTTGCCTGAAGCTTGGATTGTTGGTGATATATTGCCTATTTATAAAAATAAGGGGAACGACAATGACCCTGAAAACTATAGACCTATAACTTTATTAAGTTGTATGGGTAAATTATTCACATCCATCTTAGCTAAACGATTAAATAATTATGCTGAGCAATATGATATACTAAATGAAAATCAAGGGGGTTTCAGATCAAATTATTCTACAATAGATAACATTTTTACTTTACAATCGCTAATCGAATTATCCTTTTTACTGAAAAAGAAACTATATTGTGCATTTATAGATTTTAAGGGCGGGACAATGTATGGAGAATAGGATTATGGCAAAAACTCATTCAAAATAATATTCCCGGAAAATGTTTTGAAGTTATAGTGAAAATGTACTCTGAAAGTAAATCCAGAATAGCTGTTAATGATATGGTTACTGAATATTTTCCATGCAAAACAGGGGTACGACAAGGGGAAAAATTTTCGCCCTTTTTTTTTTGCTTTATTCCTGAATGATGTAGAATCTTTTTTAATTGCACATAACAATATTGGTGTCTCGACAATATCAAATGAGATTGAAAAAGAACTTGGTGTTTTGTTAAAAATGCTGATTATTTTGTATGCAGATGATACAGTTTTACTATCGGAATCACCCGAAGATTTACAGAATCAGTTGCACAGTTTTTATTGTATTTTGAAAAATGGAAGCTAGAAGTTAATATTGAAAAAAACAAAAATAATGATTTTTTCAAAGGGACGTATACCACATAAAGTTTTTTATTACAATAACAGAGAAATTGAAATTGTTTAAAAATTTCAAATATCTAGGGAATTTTATTTTCAACTACAGGTTCATTTATTAAGACAAAACAATATGCTACTGAAAGAGCAACGAAAGCTATGTATGGTATTTTAAAAAAAGGCAACCAATTACATCTTTCTCTAAATGACCAATTGTATTTGTTTGATAAATTGTAATTCCAATTTTATTGTATGGTTGTGAAGTGTGGGGTTATGGTAATGTTGAAATGGTAGAAAGATACATTTAAAATTTTTTAAAATGATTTTTCATTTAAAACCAAGTACTCCAAATTTTATGATTTACGGCGAATTAGGTAGAGTACCTTTAATTATACATATCAAAACAAGAATCATACTGGTCAAAAATTTTACATGGAAAACAATCAAAATATTGTTTTCTAATGTATAAATTCTTCGTGCAAAATTTGATAATGGACATGAATCTAAATGGCTAAAGAATTTGAAATCAATTTTAGACAATTGTGGATATAGTAATATTTGGAACCAAAATCAATTATTTAATAGAACTTGGCTTATTAAAAGTTTGAAACAAAAATTACTAGATCAATTTCAACAAAATTGGAATTCAACCTGTAATGATTCTTCAAAAGGTGTGACATATAATCTATTTACAAATTTTCACTTTGGATGTAATATTATGTAGATAGCAGGTTAAATAATTATAAGAAACAAATTTTAGCTAGATTTAGAACAGCAAACCATAAATTACCTATTGAAACAGGAAGATGGGAAGGGATTGAAAGAACTAACAGAAAATGTCTTTTTTTAAAAATGATCTTGGTGATGAATTCCACTATATTTTAAGTTGTGAAAAATTAAAAAATGAAAGAAAATTGTATATCCCCCAAAAATTATTTTACAAGACCAAATATTATGAAATTTAATGAATTGTTTTCTTCCAAAAAATTTGGGTTTTTGAGTAAACTTTGTTCTTTTATTAAAATTATAAACGGGGAGTCAAACCTCCAGGTTAACATCAATGTAAACAATTTTAAAATATGGAAATACTTGATTATAAGCACACTTTGTATATATGTTATATGTTACGCTCACGCATGTATGTATATATGTTATATTGATATGTATTGATCTCTATGTTGTTAAATAACAACAAAAGAGATGTTAATAAACTGGAATGGTTAAAATTTAATTGTAATTATGTATCACTATCTATCATCGTTTTTCATGCAATTATTTATAACAGACATGTATACAGAAGTAACGGTACTTTTCTGAATGAAAGCAAATGACTATATAATCTCGCAGATAAATAAACACATACAGCTTTATGTAAATGCAACTGCACGGGCTAATTGTGAACACCGGATTACAGTGCATATAAAGAGAAGCGATATCATGGCATTCTTTAAATTTTAATTATACCTTTTTTGCAATTTGAAGATCATTTGGGGTGGCATTATTGATTTTTAAAATAAACTTTAAGTTAATATATTCAATAAATTATTCGACTTTTTTTCATCCTATACTGTACATGTATTACTGTTAACAGAAGTTTTTGAGAATTAATTAATTTTGAGTGACCATTGGTAAAAAAAAAAGAAAGATGTTTTTTATTAAACAATTTGATAAAACTTAAAAATGAATTTTTAAAGAATCCATGTAATGGTATAAATCTATTAATTTTAATGTGGTCATAATCCTCCTCCCCCCCCCCCCCTCATTTCGACACGATTAAAAATCGACAATACTTTACAGGTAAGAACATCTAAACTGAAGAATAACGGTAGCGGGCCCCGCCGCGGTGTAAACACGGTCTCAGGTAGCACCGCGATCAAACCCCGCGACGGTGTAACGCGGAAAGGATTAATACACCGCGGAGGGGACGCGGTCTAATACGGGATCCGCGTTGCCTGTACTGTATGTACGATAGCTCTTTCATGATATAAATATTTTTAGCTCAACATTTAATTAAACAAAAATAACGGGTTATTTCAATGCATATATAAGTTGTCCTTGAAGAAAACGACAACCACACTACCCTCAACTCCCGGTCTTCACATGTTAGTGCCCGTAACACCATACCTATGACCACTAGAAAGGTTTTCTTATGCATTATCAATTCTGTACTTCCGTACATGATACAAGTTTAAACACACCTCCTAACTTCATTAGCATAATTCGGAAGAATTCGGAGATAAATGTAATGAAATATGAACAAAATCCGTAAACGCCCGAACAGCTCTCCTCGCGAGAATTCAGCGAGACCAACATGCTACAGGTGAAAATCGAGAGAGAAATTCAACATGAAAAAAAAGGTAAAACTTTATGTTATCACGATTTATAAATTCTTTAAATTGCAAAAAGTTGAAAAACAAACGTTTCTTTACCTGAAAAGTGAAAGTAGGTTTGCAATTTCTTATTTTGTCAAGTGCTATTGCTCTTTTAAGTGTCAAAACAGCACCTCTCGATTTTTGTAAACATGTTTCCACGTGAAAGGGAGTTGTCGTGTCAGTCGAGATTAACCCACACCATACATTGATTTAGTAACAAAAACACTCGTAAGTAGAATTTTATTTATTTTTTCGATTACCTCTTGCAGAAAATGGCTAATATAATTTAGAGCATGTTTGTAAAATGCTGTTAATAGCATGTCTTAAATTGAACTGTTGAAGAGAAAATGCAGGTGTGCTATAGTTCATTCCAACTTGTATGGTAGTTTACTATGCATGCATATGCAGAGTTACGCATATAAAAGTCATTATTCTTACTTATCAATACCCAGTGATTTGTGAG
>NW_026937035.1:0-7679 GCF_032062105.1 Saccostrea cuccullata
TGAATTAACATTCTTTTCTCAAAGATCGATACGATCCAAGTTATTAAACATAAATGGTATCCGGTTTCTTGACCGTCGTAGGGCGATACATGTTTTCGTCGAAACATTTCAACCTTTTCATGAAAGTAACTAATAGGGATAGTTCACTCTGGGGATAAACGGGAAATTCAAAAGAGGGTTTTAAATTATAGCAATTGCATTGCTTTAGTTTAACTTACCTCTATTCGATATAGAATGTGTAGAATGCAAAATATAATTTCTAAACCTCAAATTTTAGGATTTAGGAACGTTCTTCTTTTTAATTTCACTGTAATAACGGTCTTAATATCACGCCCATTCAATGGAACATTCCAAAGAAAAGGCGCGAAGATTTACTCGTGGCTTTAGTCGCAAAATTATGAATAATTGCCCGCATTTCATGATTCTTATACAGGTGTACTATTGTAGAAGTATATATACAGGAACATTAAGATTAGTAGTTCCAATAGCGTAGTGGTGTGCGCTAGAGATAGAAATAAAAAGTGAGTTGGTTTTTCCCCATTGGGTTCAATCCCCATTGTCACAAAAAATTTTAATCCCCTTTTTAGCTTAATTTTACTTTTTTTCAAAATCGGACGGAAGACCTCTCGTTGCTCGCAACGAGATCGTTTCTAGTTATTCTTTTTTTTCTTCTTTGTTCTCCGGTACTTTTTTGTCCGCGAGTGTTCTCAGAAACTGTTCACCCAACTGACCTAAAACCTTTTTAGGGTTAATGGGTGTGTAGTGTAGGTGTGCGGAACGAAGGTCATTTTGCGCGCATACGCATGCACGTGCGTGCGCGTGCAACACGTGAAATGACTTGTATACTTAATATAGCTATAACTTTCACATTTTTAAATGAAATGATTTGAAACTCATTATATAAAGATATATTAATAGTGTAGATAATGTGACACTGTCAAATTAGCACGAACGCACGCGCATGCACGTGCGCTTCGCTCTGATTGGCTGAAACAAAAATCTCAATATCTTTTCTGTTTTTTGACGAAATGCTATGAAATTTAAAACATAGGCATACTTTAGGATGTTCTACAATACGATATATAGAAATTGTCATGAAATTACGCGCATGCACGTGCGCTGCAATTTGATTGGCTAAAACTTTGAATGTCTATAACTCCCTTGTTTTTCAACCAAACAGCATGGGATTTAGAACATAAACAGACATAATGAACTCCTAGAAGAAGGTATGGTCATCATGAACATGCTTGCACGTGCATGAACGTGCGCTTCGCTCTGATTGGCTGAAACAAAATTCTCAATATCTTTTTTGTTTTTGACGAAATGCTTTGAAATTTAAAATAAAGGCATGCTTTAGGATATCCTGCAATATGATATATAATAATTTTCATCAAATCACGCGCATGACGTGCGCTGCAATCTGATTGGCTTAAACTTTAAATGGCTATAACTCCCTTGGTTTTCAACCGAACAGGATGGGATTCAGAACATAGATAGACATTATAGACTCCTACAAAAGGGTATGGTCATGATGCACATGCATGCACGTGCGTGCACGTGAAATGAGTAAAATTACAAATACACTAGATTAAACATATTTTTGGATTAAATGCTGTAATATTTAGTATGTTAAAATATATGAATAGTGTAGACAAGATGATATGGTCATTACGCACATGCATTCAAGTGCGCATGCGTGCAATGCTGAAATTGGTTACTTCTGGGAAAACTTTTTTAAAATCTAAAATGTTTCGCGTTTGTCTTATTTAATGAAGCTTACAGGGAAAATGGCACAAAAGGGAGTTGGGGAGCGTTTGGGGAACATCTGTAACGGTCCCCGTTACAATTAGCCCTAGTTATTATTATTATTATTTTTCTTCCTGGGAAAATCTTTTCCGCGAGTGATCTTGTAAACTACACATCCGACTTAAGTGAAACCTTTTTAGGGTAAGTAGGCATGTTATGTAGATTTGCGGAATCAAGGTCATTTTGCGCGCACGTGCTTGCAAGAGCGTGCACGTGCAAAACTTAAAATGACCAATATATAATGGATATAACCGTAACTTTTCTATTTTGTGACGAAATGTTTTGAAACTTATGATGTAAGGATATATTAGTAGTATGCACAAGATGATATGGTCAAAATAGCAAGATCGCACGCGCATGCACGTGCACATCGCTTTGATTGGCTGAAACTAAAGTCTCAATATCTTTTTTGTTTTTTGATAAAATCATTTAAAATTTTGAACATAGTCATACATTAGGGAGATCTACAGTCTGTAATATAAGATTTATCATGAAAGCATGTGCATGCACATGTGCTTGCAAGAGCTCGCACGTGCAACACGAGAAATGTCCAATATAATTGATACAGACGTAACTATTTAAATTATTGATGCAATGCTTTGAAATTCATATTACAAGTATATATTAGAAGGATAGACAAAATGACATGGTCAAAAAAGTAAGATCTCACGCGCATGCACGTGCGCTTCGCTCTGATTGGCTGAAATTAAAGTCTAAATATCTTTCTTGTTTCTTGTCATATTCCTTTGAAATTTTGAACATAGACCTACATTATGAAGATCTACAGCGTGATATATAAGAATTTTCATGAAAGCATGCGCATGCCCGCGTGCTGCAATCTGATTGGCTGAAACTTTAAATGGCTATATCTCCTTTGTTTTTTGACGAAATGCTTTGAAATTTAAAACATAGTCATGCATTAGGATATACTACAATATGATGTAGAAAAAAAATCATGATATCACGCGCATGCACGTGTGCTGCAATCTGATTGGCTGAAACTTGAAATGGCTATGACTCCCTTGTTTTCCAACCAAACAGGATGGGATTTAGAATATAGATAGATATAAGGGACTCCTACAAGAAGGTATGGTCATCATGCACGTGCACGCAAGTGCGTGCATTTGGAACGAGTGAAATGAAAAATACGCTTGAAAGAGTGATTTTTCGTACTTTTGGACTGAATGCTTTAATATATTGTATATTAAGATATGTAGATAGTGTAGACAAGATGATATGATCATAACGCACATGCATTCACATGTGCACGGGTACAATGCTAAAATTTAAATATAATTGGTATCCTTCCGAGAAAACGTTGTTAAAGTCAAAAATGCACAGAGTTTGTCTTATTTAATGAAGCTTACAGGGAATATGGCACCAAAAAGGAGTTGGGGAGCGTTTGGGGAACATCTGTAACGGTTCCCGTTACAATTAGCACTAGTTAAGGTCTTCCGTCTTCACGGAAGACCTTATAGCGATTCTATTGTTTCTTATTATTATTCTTTTTTTTTAGACAAAATTTTGTGCAGGCGATTTCTCGTAAACTATTCGGTGGAATTCATTGAAAATTTCAGGAATATTAGGTCATTATATGAATTTTATATAAAATTCCGTTTGTTGGAAAATTCGCTACCAGTGCCAAGTTATGGGCAATTTTCTGATTTTAAAATGCAATTTTGTCTTCGAATGTTCTCGAAAACGGCTCAAGATATTAACTGGAGACTTGTTAGAGATGATAAACCATGAGTTATAGATGTGCAATTTTGCCTTCGTTTGTGTCGTCAGTACTTCCGGTCGCTACAGGAAGTGAATTCAAAATGTGCAGTTTTTCAACTTTTTTTGTTTTTCAATATTTTTCTTTGATATAATTAATGTTAATGGAGACCGTACTGGAAAGGCCTAATATATAATTTTTTTAAGAATTGATCAATCCACAAACTAGATATTCGCATTTAAAAATCTGAAGCGTGTCCAAGATGGCGGGGCGTCTCCGTGAACTCCGCCATTAAGCAAGTCGGGTTCTAGAAGGTCAGCTGAGCGTTTAGATGAACGAAACTTCTACCAAAAATATATTTATGAAATGTAAAGGATTCTTTGGATTGCCACGTTGCAATTACGTTGCATTGAGTATAGTTTTAATATGAGGTTTCCGCAAACGTCTATTGAAATTGCTTTTGTTTGCATCTCAAAGTAGAATACAACATTACTACAAGTGGAAATACGACGACTTCAACCTTTGGTTTTGCACCAGGGAAAACTTGCAAACAGGATACAAAATTCGTGGAAAATTTTACCGATTTCACGGCTTTAGTGTCACTTGGCCGTATACGATATTATATTTGTGATAAATACACTTTCTAACGCTTGAAATTCCGGTTATAAGAACATACATTTCTAATTTTCATTGAAGTTATCTCATCCATTCAATAGATAAAACATTTCAAAGGAATAGCGTTAAGAACTACTTGTGACGTTTGACAAGAAATAATGTATCGTGACCCGACTTAAGTAGTAGACAAATGGCGACAATAGTGCAGAAATATATAACATTGGCATGCCTGTATTTGGAGCTGCATGGGAAAAAAAGTTGAATACATATCGAAAAAAGGAAAGAAAACAGTATCATCTGTTCATCAATAATAGAATATCTATCTTAAAAATTACTGTTAAAACTCAAGTAACAAATTCCGATGTGATCATCTTGAGCAAAGTTTAGCAAGCTGGCTGTCATTTAACAATTCCAAACTGAATTTAAAAAAAAATGTAATGTATGTTGGAATCAAAGAGAAAAGCAATCTCGCGATATTCGAATGTTACATTTAAAGCGGATTCCCAAAGGTGTAATGGGTACCGCGATGGATTTTCACGCTGGCGACCCGGGTTCGACCCCCCTTGTGTCCGATTTTTAAAATCACTTTTTTTCAGTTTGATTTTAGGTTTTTTTTTTCTGAATCAGACGGAAGACCTCTCGTTGCTCGCAACGAGTTTCTTTTCTAGTTATTATTATTTTTTTTCTTATTTCTTCTCCTGTACTTTTTTTGTCCGCGAGTGTTCTCAGAAACTGTTCACCCAACTGAGCTAAAACCTTTTTAGGGTTAATAGGTGTGTAGTGTAGGTGTGCGGAACGAAGGTCATTTTGCGCGCATACGCACGCACGTGCGTGCGCGTGAAATGAGTGAATTGACTGATATACTTAAAATAGCTATTACTTTTACATTTTTTGATGAAATGATTTGAAACTCATTATATAAAGATATATTAATACTATTGATAATGTGACACTGTCAAATTAGCACGAACTCACGCGCATGCACGTGCGCTTCGCTCTGATTGGCTAAAACAAAAATCTCAGTATCTTCTCTGTTTTTTGATGAAATGCTTTGAAATTCAAAATATAGTCATGAATTAGGATATCCTACAATATGATATAGAAAAAATTTCATGAAATCACGCGCATGCACGTGTGCTGCAATCTGATTGGCTGACACTTTAATTGACTATATCGCCTTTGTTTTTTGTCGAAATGCTTTGAAATTTAAAACATAGTCATACATTAGGATGCCCTGCAATATGATATACAAAAAATTTCAAGAAATTACGCGCATTAACGTGTGCTGCGATCTGATTGGCTGAAACTTTAAATGACTATATCTCCTTTGTTTTTTGACGAAATGCTTTGAAATTTAATACATAGTCATTCCTTAGGATGCCCTGCAATATGATATACAAAAAATTTCAAGAAATTACGCGCATGCACGTGTGCTGCAATCTGATTGGCTGAAACTTTAAATGACTATATCTCCTTTGTTTTTTGACGAAATGCTTTGAAATTTAAAACATAATCATTCATTAGGATATCCTACAATGCCATATAGAAAAATGATCATGAAATCACGCGCATGCACGTGTGCTACAATCTGATTGGCTGACACTTGAAATGGCTATAACTCCCTTGTTTTTCAACCAAACAGGATGGGATTCAGAACATAAATAAATATAAGGGACTCCTACAAGAAGGTATGGTCATCATGCACGTGCACGCACGTGCGTGCATTTGGAACGAATGAAATTAGAAATACACTTGAATGAGTGATTTTTAATAATTTTGGACTGAATGCTTTCACAAATAGTATATTACAGGGAATATGGAACTAAAAGGGAGTTGGGGAGCGTTTGGGGAACATCTGTAACGGTTCCCGTTACAATTAGCACTAGTTATACTATACAAGGTGGATTGTCTGACTATAAAGGCTTGTCTGGAATCAACAAGGTATGGACCCCTCTACATGGTACAAAAGTATTTAAGTGTATTTAGACTAGCTTTCACATAAAGGAATTCAGAATTCACATTGTAACTAATATTCTTTATAGTAGAATTAATTTGAGAAGCTCAAAATCCTTTACATGTAAAGTATGTAGCATATATAATGTTCCAATTTAAGTCCCCCCCCCCCGAAAAAAAATGTATAATTATAAGTATACCATTTCTCGAAAACATTTAAATCATGATTTCTGTTAAATGTTCTCCATTGGCAACATTAGACAAAGAATTCTTAACCCAAATTATCAGCTGCAAGGAGTTTAAAAAGTGAGAACATAATCTGACATGTATTTCAACAAAACAAAGAAAGGGGGGGGGTGAGTGGGAGTACAGGACGGAACCTTTGAGTATCCCTGCATTGTTTTGCTAGAGGATATACTATCATTTATTTGTCATACAAAGGATTTTTTCTCATCACTATACATTTTATGTATTTTGGGTAAAGCATTTCCTTTAAAGAAGCTGTTAAACAGCATTCGTAGAACAATGTAGAAGTATTATTATAAACAGGATTGCTAATTATAATTTTGGCATTTTTTTTACCATTGTTATATAATCTTATAGTTTTATTTACAGGAAATGCTGGTTATGGATCTTGTAATTATTTCCTGCTTTTGAATGACAAAACTGCGTAACTTATAATTACAAAATGAATATTTCTTTAGAACGTCAATACCAATGTGTTTTATACATTCATAAGAAAAAAAATTCTATATTATATCTAAATATAAAGGAATATTTAAGGCAAACTTTTAAAACACAATTTTCACTCACAGTCATTTTCGGGTGTAACTAATTACTACGTGGGCACTTTTTTTGCCCCATGCCCGTCAAATATTGTTAATAATCATAAATTGTTTAGAGTGCAAGAAAATCATGTAACTTTGATACACAGATTTTAATGATTTGTCCATTTCGTATCAAGTTTGATGTACATACATCTCTTGTGGTTTAGCTATTAATTATAACAAATAATACTTCACACAATTCTCAATTGCCTTAAAATGCTTAAGAAATGCTGAAATGCTTAACAAATACCCATCTGTAGCTTTGTTAAATGATTGATTAAAATGCTACAGCCTAATAAAACATCAAAACAAGTTATACGCACGCCTTGCTATGTCCGTATGGAAGGGAATTACCGCCAAAAGTCTATTTATCTTGCTTTTATTCTTATTCTGCCTACTTCTTTATGCTTTGTTATTATTGTAACTATATGTCACTTTATTGTTTTCATATTCGTCTTTATTAGAAGTAGGCAAAATAAGAATGAAAGCAAGATACATAGACTTTTGGCGGTAATTCCCTTCCATAGTATTCGTCTTCATTGAATATGCTTCATTGTTTGTGATTGAACTAACGTTCGTAATAGAGATAATCATTTAAGAAACTGTATCAATTTAAAAGAAAGTAAAATGAATTAACAAGAATAAAGCAACATAGAAATAAGGGCAAAATGAAGAAGGATAAAAGTGAAAGTGAAATGTAATAAAGACGAATATGAAAACAATAAAGTGACATATAGTTACAATAATAACAAAGCATAAAG
>NW_026937036.1:0-7668 GCF_032062105.1 Saccostrea cuccullata
AGAAAATTAGCTCTTTTTGTATCTCTTTTGTCTTTCAACATATAATTAATGTCTATGCATCATATATATGTACTCTTAAAACTGTTTCAAATATTTCATTCTTGTCCCCTAAGATTAAACCTTATAAAAGTTATTGCCCCTTGTGCGAAAAACATTGTTATCGCTACTCCTCCGAAACTGTAGACCCTAGAGACACCAAACCTTCACTAATGTCTTGAGGGTCTTTAAACCTAACTTCACTGTATATGTGTTAAAGAATCTGATGACCCCTTATATGAGTTATTGCCCTTTAACTTCTTTATACTTACTATTAAACCTTGTATCTTGAAAACTATAAATGGTAGAAGCCTGGGGTCAATCGCATTGTGACCCCTGACCTTTGACCTTGAATATTTTGTCAAGGTCAAAGGTCAAGGTCATTCCAAAAATGAGAAATTAAGCTCTTTTTATATATCTTTTGTCTTTTAACATATGCAATCAGTCTTTGCATCATTAATATGTAATCTTAAAACTATTTCAAAGATTTTATTCTTGTTCCCCAAGATTGACCTTATCAAAAGTTATTGCCCATTATGCGAAAAACATTGTTATCGCTACTACTTCAAAACCGTAGACCGTAGAGGCTTGAAACCTTCACTAATGTCTTAAGGGTCTTTTAGCACACCTTCCTTGTATAAGAACTAAAGGATCTAATGACCCCTTATATGAGTTATTGCCCTTTAACTTCTTTGCAATAAACATTTAAACTTATAACTGTAGATCTAAAAGTCGTAGAGGCATGGGGTCAATTGCAATGTGACCGTTGTCCTTTGACCTTGAAGATCTGATCAAGGTCAAAGGTCAAAGTCATTTCAATTTTTTTTTTTTTTATTTTCCTTTACTTTTTTTTTTAGCCTTTTCCCTTAAAATTAAATTAGAGATTAAAATATAAAACTATAAGAAATTTAAAAAGGTGGAAAGACCTCTTATTGTTCTGTGAACAATAAGTCTCCTAGTTCTTATTAGGTCTTTCCACCTTTCTGTGGAAAGACCTATTGATTTTCTTCTGTTTTTAGGTCTTTCCAGCTTTCTCTGGAAAGACCTATTGATATTCTTCTGTTTCTTTTTTTCCTTATTTTTTATTATTTTTCCGCCGTGTGATTTTGAGTTTCAAGATTTATCGAAAAGACTTTCAGTCGATAAGAATGTACTTCGTAAAAGATTTTCGCAGTTGACCCTGCGTATATGAACTTCGACAACTGTCGGAGTTATGACCCCTTTCGCAATAAAAGCTTGTTATCGCTACTCCTCCGAAACCGTAAACCACAGAGATTCCAAACCTTTATTAATGTCTACGACTGATTTAGTAGACTCTTCAATCAAACATTGCGAAAGGATTCGTAAACTCCTATAATGAATTATTGCCCCTGAATGTTTGCGATGTTTACGAATATCAAGAACTTTTCTAAAACGACAAAGCGTAGAGACATGGGGCCAACTGCAAAAGATTTCTTGACCTTTGACCTTAAAATCTAGGTCAAGGTCAAAGGTCAAGGTCATTCAAAATATGTAAAATTAAGCATTTTTTATAGCTCTTTTGTTCTTAACCAAATTCTAAACTTCTTTGCATTTTTAGTATGTACTTTTAAAACCATTTCAGAGATTCCATGCTTGTCCCTTAAGATTGAACCCTCTAAAAGTTAGTGCCCCTTTCATTTTAAACCCTTGTTATCGCTACTCCTCCGAAACCGTAAACCGTAGAGGTATAAAACCTTCAACAATGTCTGCGACTAATTAAGTACACTTCTCATTCTATTGATGCGAAAGAATTCGTAAACATTTAAAGTAGTTATTGCCCCTGGCTACGGAAGCCCATTAGTGCCAACCTCTATATATAAAAGAAATGCAATATATAAAAGCAAACCTCGATATATAAAGGAAATACAATATATATAAACAAAACCTGGATATATATAAAGGAAATGCGATATATATAAACGAAACGTGGATATATATAAAGGAAATGTGATATATATAAACAAAACCTCGATATATATAAAGAGAAAAGCGATATATATAAACAAAACCTCGATATATATAAAGAGAAAAGCGATATATATAAACAAAACCTCGATATATATAAATAGAAATGCGATATATATAAAGAGAAAATTTTCCACTGCGTGACCTGTAGCGCTCAGCTGTCCATCAAGATTATATACAGATTAACTCCTGGCAGGGGGAAATCAGTTATACAGTACTCAGAACTTTCCCAGAATCGGAAAAATGTTGCTATTTCATATTGTTTATTTGTTTGTACATGCACATATCAATGAACTGTAATTGTAACATTACTTAAAATAATGCACTTGATTGAGAAGAAGAGCATTTATAATTAAATGCATTCATAATTAAGTATATGTGTCACATTAAAAGTTTAAATCTAAAGTTTAAATTAATCTAGATAGTTACAGATAAGTTTAAACTTTAGATTTAAACTTTTAATGTAACATATGTATCGTATTTTCTGTATTTTATTGGCTTTACATGTACGTATTTTGATCAACTTCGTTTTTTTACAACCTACCTTGTTTTGTTTTGTTTTGTTTTGTTTTTGTTTTTTTTTTTTTGTTTTTTTGTGTTTTGTTTTGTTTTTTTGTTTTACCAAACTAACCAACTTTGGTTTCACAACCGAGAATTTATGAAAATATAATGTTAAATGTGAAGTCTTAACAAGTACTTTTTTAATGCCCTAATTCAAATTTATTTAAATCCATTATGAAAATAGTTTACTAGTATGCCCATTGATTGTAAAGAAAAAAAAAACGGAATGGGAAAGAGGGGAGAGATGAAGGTACCCACTTCATTTGAATATGAGGAAGAAAGCGACATGTACTTTTTTAATGCCCTAATTCAAATTTATTTAAATTCATTATAAAAATAATTTACTAGTATGCCCATTGATTGTAAAGAAAAAAAACGGAATGGGAAAGAGGGGAGAGATGAAGGTACCCACTTCATTTGAATATGAGGAAGAAAGCGACATGTACTTTTACCGTATATGTTATAATCTAAGGGTCTTTTGGTGTGAAGTATTTGAGCCTCGTCGGATAGAAATCGACCTTATGGCAAAATTTGTCGAATTTGAGATTTTTGTGCATATCAGTGGTCCATGTAAACTCACGACAAAAACTGAAAACGGAATCAAAATATCTTCATTTATAACAAAGTTATCAAATTTTGAAAATGATATGTTTGCAAAATCAACTCTGAGTATATCGCAGTTTTTTCACGATTCAATTGTGACGTCATGGTTTATTCTCAGTTGTTTGGTAGGGGCACCTGTTATCGCTTAGCAATCCAAGTGTTCATCATGTCTAAGTTAAACAAAATGCCTAATTAATGACAAAAATAATTGATCATAAGCTACAATCCCTAAAATAACACTTTATTATAAATCCTTTAAAAATCGAATACACCCCCCCCCCCCCCCCCGAAAAAAGATCTACTTTTCTGTCTTTCGTACCGACGGACAAATGTACAACTGAATTTCCAATTAAAAAAGATATAGATTTACATGTATGCTGATTTTACGTTTGATCATATATCCTCAAAGCATGCGAGTTAGTTAACACAATTTGTTTGATTTTACGTAATCCCCATGTAAAGGAGAAAGACACCAATGCGATCAAGTCCAAAATTTACAGAGGGTCGATCTCAGAAATACCTCGTTTCCTACAGAAAATACATGAACCATGCAGCCAATAGAATCACAACTAAAATCATGCTACGATAATTATTCTTAAGTTAAATTTAAAAAAATCACATCAATTTGTATAGTGATAACGTGAAATCAAACATGGTGTGATACTAGCCTCGTGTCTCAAAGTTGACTAGTCGCCCACGTGGCGCAGTGGTTAGAGCGTCTGCTCTAGAGTCGCGAAGTAAGGAGTTAATCCTTACGTCGCGGGTTCGAATCCCACTGTGGGACGTGGAGACCGGTCCTTCGGATGAGACCGTATAAACCGAGGCCCCGTGTCGCAGTTGCTGCTGGCATGAAAAAGATCCCTCACTGCTCAAAGGCCCTGAGTGCCGAGCACAGGACAAAATTTGTAGCCCTCCACCGGCAAGTGGTGGCGTCTCCATATGAGTGAAAATTTCTCGAGAGGGAAGTTAAACAATATACAATCAATAAATCAATCAATCAAAGTTGACTCATTCTATAAGGATTTTTCCTGATACTGTTTCTACTGCAGCCACATTCTACTGTACCTTACATTATCACCTCCCCCCCCCCCCCCCCAATAAAAACCCGATCCTCTTTTTATCAAAATGCTATTATCCATAATGCACAAAAATAGATAAGTAAAAGTAATAGAATATCAATGACATTTTAAACAGTATACAGATTATTGATTGATTGATTGATTTTTGCTTGACGCCGAGTCGGCAAGATTTCAGCCATTATCAGCGGGTAATCTATATCTGTTGCATGCAAAATTCATGTACATGAAGTTGCTAACCTTAACAAAGGGAACTATTTAACTTCCATCTGAAGGATTGTAATTTCAAAATATGTAAAAATAATAATTATGCATTGTTCGTACATTATTTACTTCGTATATGAGAAAAAGCAGCTAATTTTAAAAGAATATTATTTATAGCTACATGTAGCGAAATTTAAGTCACATGAAATACATGTACATGCATACACATTGGCTGAAATTCTCGATTCAATAAATATGCATGCATCATTTTTGGATGATTTGTGCGTAATTTTTAAATAATCACTTCATTCTGACGTTTTTAGGCGGAAGATTCTTCATTTTTTTATAGCGTATAGTTTATCATCATCGGATACCCAAGGATGATCTTATCTTTTCTCATCACCGGGTGATAAGTAAAGACGAGATCATTCGTGGGTTTCCGACGATGATAGTTTATTTGTGACGCAACATTCCAATGCATTTGAAAAAGAGAATTTACATAAAGTTTACAAAATATCTTAGATCAACAGAAAAAAATGAAGGTATTAATATGGATTTCAGAAATGCAAAAATTATAATTTCTTTATTAACTGGAGTATTAGAAATAGATTGAGGGAAAGAAAAACAAAAACACAGGCTATGATGAATTACGATATAAAACCCTGTGGCACATTTCCTTTCTTTTATACTATTCAATTACTGCAAACGAACTGAATGTTTAAAATAAATTGATTACGTAGACTGTATTGAGAATTTCTTAATATTTATTTTATTAGGAAATACAGTTAAACCAGTTATATAGGATAATTAATGCCATGAAGTAGAGAATCGGATTCACCTGGGGTGTGTAGGATTCTAAAATGAATTATATCATATTTCGCCAGCGAGGTAGCCTTATACAAATACAAATACAAATATTTTATTGGCACAAACACAATTACAATTATTGGCAAAGGCCCACTGAACATTGTTAAATAATGGATACATAATTTTTTAAGAACTGTCAAGTTATTGACTTCTAAGTTATGTGCTGACTTTAGAAGCCCCCCCCCCCCCCCCCCCCACAAAAAAAAAATAACTCTCCTCTCTGGAGAATATAATATTTATGAAAGCACGCGGCAGATGCATAGACAACATTCTGCTATCCCGTCTCTAACCCATTCCGCAAAATATCTATTAAGTAAAATAGACATTTCATAATTATTTGTTTTCTGATTTTTTTTTAATTAAACACAAAATATTGAGATTTAGAAGTTACATGTATCAGTTTTGGACAATTTCGCCAGCCAAGTTAAAGAAATTTAATGATAAAATGATAGGTAATCCATCGTCAGAATATTTTATAAACTTACAAAATAAGGAGTGAAAATGTTTAAGAAAATAAACTGATAAACTGTAAGTAATGGAGATAAAGAACAAAAAAAAAACTTTTTAAAGAAATGATTCCCCGTGTTGAGCCTCTTTTTGCGTCAAAGGGAAGCAACTTGCACAATTTATCGAATCCAGTCGCTTCGGACAATGCACACTTCTCAGATAAGTCAGTCTACGTACTTACTGATATATGAAGAAATTGCCTTACACCAGTATAACTTGTTTCCTGATGTCTTTGAATTTTGATGTTAGAAAAATGCGTTTTGAAAGTTGATGAATCGTGGCCTTTGAACATCTTGTACTGGGAATGGCCTAATGTTGTTTTTGTTTTGGTTGGTTAATTCCTAAATAAATTTGACATTATTATTACACGTAAATTCATTCGAAGACATGAAACATTATAGTATATCTAATTTAATATTGTGAATATATTAATCTTGAATGAATGAATACACACGCTAAGTAAACACGATAGTTAAACGAAGTTTACACACTAGTACTTCATCAGTACATGTGCGATTTTCTGTGCCAGATACGCCTTCTTTGGCTAAAATTTATACTCTTAACTACAATAAAAGATATATTCTGTACTTCCTTAGCAAAGAACCATGCCCATTTTGCCTTGCTATTTGTCTACCAACTTAATCTTAATCTGGTGTTAGATAAAACCTCACGTCTTCTGCTGGTTGGAAAAAAATAAATGTAGATCGGACTCGGCATTCCTCTGGCCTGTGTTTACATTGATCCATGGTAACAATAAAAAGTTAAGGCTCTACTAAGGGAAATACATTTAAATTTGCTTATTTTATTAGTACACATTTAAAATGATTCGATTTTTTAAAGAAAAATCTTTGAACTGCAGTTGAAGATGTCTAAAACATTCCTTAACGTGAAAACCATGTGTTGTAAAAATACCGGGAAATCTTTCTTAACTTTATTCGTTTATTTCTCATTATGACGTTGCATACGATAAGGTCGATTTCTATCCGACGAGGCTCATTTGTTAATAAATAAAAAGAAACGAGTTATAGTGAATGCACACTTACATAATTAAACTGCGGATTTTTGTCCCACATTGTAAATCAAATCGATTTTAAAATCTACATCATGTAAAAACATAGTAAAACGTTAAAGAACTTATAAAACATGATAAAACACACTTGTATTTTTGCACCGAATTATATTTCGATTGATAAAGACCCCCAAATTTAATGCTATGTAATATACATTTTAAGCCGAAAAGTCACTCATTGGTGTAATTCTGCCCAACACGTCTGATATGTAAGAAGAACAGAGTGTTTTAGCTTTAGATTTAATAGTCATACGCGTAATTATCAAGATACAAAAAGGGAGAAAACACAACACGCTAAATACCATCCTGAAACAGCCACATCAACTGATTGCAATCAAAACATTGGACCGGGAGCTGCTTATCATATGTTGGCAAAGTCTCTGTTGTAATGTAGGTCATTAAACATGTTAAAGGTCAGGCAGTGGAAATTTTTCTCTTTATATATATCGAAGTTTTGTTTATATATATCGCATTTTCTTTATATGTACCGAGGTTTTGTTTATATATATCGCATTTCCTTTATATATATCGAGGTTTTCTTTATATATATCGCATTTCCTTTATATATATCGAGGTTTTCTTTATATAGATCGCATTTCTTTTATATATAGAGGTTTGCTTTTATATATGGCTTTTCCTTTATATATACAGGTTGGCACTAATGGGCTTCCGTACCTGGCAGTTTATGATGTTTACAAAGAACTAAAAACTTCTTAACGACAAGTCGTAAAGACATGGGCCCAACTGCATGAGATCTTC
>NW_026937037.1:0-77999 GCF_032062105.1 Saccostrea cuccullata
CTGAACAACATCAACATATTTCTACAGTTTATATTTAGGGAGTCGTATTATTAATTAATAAGTACTTAATATTTCAGAATATGAGAATGTGTGAAGAAACGATTTAATAAAATAGACAGAACAATTCAGTTATCTTCTAAAAGTAAAAGCGAAAAAAGAAAAATAATATGATGTTATTTCTTTTAATATCTGATTTTTTTTTTGCAATAATAAAGTTCCTATTCGTCTTCCGTGTTGAAGTATCGTAGTGTTCAAGTGCTTTAATGATAAACATTTAGCACACGTTGTGCAGCGTTGTGTTATTCAACAGGTCCGTATTTTATGTATCGAGGAATTTCGCTTTATTTCACAGTAGCGGAAAAACCAGTCATGCGAAGCTTTGTTTACATAGCAGTTAAGAGGTCGCAGCCATTTTTACTAAAAAAAAATGAAAATTTAATTAATGTCCCTTTGATTCATAGATTGTGGACAGAATTTCTATAGGTGAGTACTATGTTTTTACCGACATGAAATGAGTGTTCATAACAGATGCAATTTATAAATCTCACTGTGTCAGTTTTCTTGGCAGACGCCATTTATAAATCACACTGTGTGCACCAGGAAGATTTTGTTGTTTTCACATCACCGTTAAAAAATGTTTTGTCAGTTCATATAGAACTCAATATGCAAGATGTGAAATCTTTTATGAATTACATGCTCCATATCCTTTTGAAATGAAAGAAAGTTAAATAATTCAAAACAAATTAAAGAGGAAGATCAATGTATAATACTTTTCAATACACATATTACTGGGCACAGTAAAGAAATGAAAATAAAAATTGCACGGGTATTTTTGTAAGCAATCAGTTCAAAATTAAGTAGTCCAATTAGTATTGTCAGACTAAATAATATAATTTCAAACCTAATGATTTTTTTGCATTAAGGAATTAGATCATGATGATGTTTTGGATATGGATTACGAGTATTGTTTTATGGTCTATGCATGCTGATCAAGTTATGGGCACTTCGGGTAAGTACTTATTGCATATATATATTAAAGCATACTGATAATAGATTAAAATTACCATAGTCATCTCATTTTTAAAAAATATTTTTTTCTTATTTTAAATTTTAGTCTCCTCGGAATTTACATGCGATCTGGGTTCTAAATTCTACAGTGTTTACACTAGTGATGACTATCACCTCTCCTGGGACGGTTCCTCTCGTGGAAGAACTAGGAGCTGTAAGATAACTTTCGACCCTATGGAGTCGCTAAGCAAAGTGTGTGTTGAAGTTGAAAACTTTAACATACAAGACTGTAGTGTGCATGTTTATTACATCGAAGAAGGCGAATTGAAGAGGGTAACAACAAAGTTTTAACATCTTCAAAAAAATCCAGACAAGTAACAAAAATATGTATAAATGTATTATGTTTTTGTTTATTAATTTATTATATTTTTTAAATAAAATAAAATGCTTGCTTTATCATTCCTCAGACATATGGATGTGGTCAGACTCCAAAGAAGTTTTGTGGATCGCAAAATGCGGACATCAATGTAGAACTATCCGTTCCTAGGACATTTAGAAGTACATCAAGCTCTTTTCAATTGAAAGTTTATGCATATAAAGAAGACAAACCAAAACAGCAAGACTGTAAGTGGTTTATTTTTATATCTTAATGATTTGTGGTTTTCCATTTTGACTTAAAGACTATGCATATAAACAATTGAACCTTAAAGAGCTCGGCGACACTATGCATTAGTGTTGTACTGTAAACATGAACACTATTTTATTTTCCTTTTCTGTGAAATTGATTTTTAATACATAAGTTAAAGCTTCATATTGTCATTAAGGGACGAAATGTAGTGATGATGAAAAAAAATGTTTTTTGAAGATTGTAATGTACAATATTTCATATCCATTTATCAAGTGAAAGAAAGGCTTTGAAAAAAGTACATTTCATCCAAATTTACTTTAAAAAAAAACATGTTTCAAAGTCAAAAGAAAATGAAGAGTATTTATAATTGCAGAAACACAAATGTTATAATTCCTACATCACGCAATCTCGTTAAAATTAGATTTTTGATTCGCTCCAGTACTTGATATCGCGATTACTTAACTTAGCGGAACTCTTTCGCGAAGGAGGTAGGAATCGTCTGTTGGGTGGGGGCAATGAGCTATTCAATACAATGCAAGATCGATCATTGTAGTATTTATAAGGACAGATAAGTAAAAAATCCTGGTGGAATACCTCGCTAAACAATCCTTGAACCAGCCTAATATATTTTTAAGAGGAGCCAATCCTACATTGTCACATTTTTAACGATATATTTAATTAAGCAGACTCTTTTCGTTGAATTTTCATTACAAATTGTCACATTATTAAGCAGATAAAATATTCTAAACTTTCCTTATTTGACAATCTACTATTTGGAGTTCAATATCTGGCAAATCATCGTGATTTCGGCATTAGATTGTTCGAATCATTCGATTGTAACTACTGTAAACAATGTCATTTGCCCCCAGAAATTAAGACTTTCCTCGACTCCCCCGCAAAAGAGCGGTAGTAAGTTAGATAACTGAGAGATACTCATTGGTAGTCGCGATATAACGTATTGATCGCAACACTTTCAAACTGGAGCAGATCAAAGATTTAAGTTTAATCAGATTGTACATCACAATAATTCAAAGTAATAGAGTCTTAAGTCCAAAACAGTCATAATTAGTATCTGCTTTATTGTGTTTTCTCACCAAGTACTAGACAACTACCCTTACGGAGAAGTGATCAATTATCATTGATATGCAAACGAGATTTCCTTGTTGGGACCTGATCGTACGTGCAGTTGGCTTAATGTAAATAACTAAATACACAGTTTCAGAAAATTTAAATAAAAATAATTTGATATATTATAATAAAATATTAATCAATTAATCCCCAAACCTAGGGAAAGATACATTAACTGAAAAATCCCATAATGCAAAAACAATACAATGGTTTTGTCTGTAAATAAAAAGGAGACAGGCCAAAAGGCTCGAATAAATTTTGTATGAGATCATAATTTCATATTTATTCTTTGCATGAAAAGGGAGGAAAAAAGTCATGTAAAATATATGTCTACATGTCATACATTAATATGAATTTATACCACTTAATTATCGTTCAAAAAACGTTCTAAAATTAAGACCAAATGATACAGACAAAAAATAGATGCCTGGATTGGTATATATTTTTTGGCCTAATTTCATTGCAAATGATGCAAGAAATAAAGGACAAGTGCACTTAAGCAATACTTATTGGGCCCTTTTGATGTGCCATTTTACTTCAAAATATGTTACCAAATGGTTCTCTATTGGTAATAGTTAGATACTATTGGATATTTCTAATTTAAAAAAAGGTTAAGCGCCACTTAAATCAGCATGGATTTGAAACAATTGAATATTTTGAAAGGCCTATTGATACCCTATAAATCCGGAAAAGTCGTACCAAACCTTCTTTTAGTTTCGTTTATGTAAATCAAGGAATAGATATCTAAATCGATACTTGTACAATCTGATGGTGGATCATAGTCGGGGCGCGTTTACGGAATGATATTTCTTGTGCCAAACCTGTTTTTAAAAATATGGAATGAAATTGTGTAGTTGCCTGTATCTAAATGATTAAACTAAGAAATTGGTACTCTTGCATTTGAAAAATAACATTTATAGTTTCATTGAATATGAAATTGAAAAAGAGTGGTATAGGTAGCTTTCAATACCTGTTTCATTGTCTTGCATGAAGGTTAAAAATGTCCTTACCCTCCCGTGTTCTTAAAAACAAATGCATACCAGGTATATATAAACATCTCTAAGCGACAGGGCTTTGACTTACTGAAACAAAACCTGCCTATGTTTTACAGTGAGCACCTTTGAGGAATGTTTACCTGGGTAGAACTCACGTGACTATCAGTATTCTAAATAATTCATTCCACACGTGGGTTCAACATGGGTCATACAGGTAAATAGCTCTCACTTCCTATAGGAAAAACATTGTACTTTTTATACATTTTTAATATTTTAAGTACGAGCCTAATCGTGTGCAAATTTCATACTTTCACACAAGTTTTATAAATGTAAAATGCGTCTTTTGTCATCCGCACAAGTTTGCACAACGTTAGGCTCATAGTTAACAAAGGCTTTGAAATGAATGACCGTTCTCGATTTACTATAGAAAATCGCCAATGTCGGCTGACCCCTACCACATTGTATAGTTTTGTTCTTTGTATATTCGTGGATTTCAGCGGTAAAAATTATTGAATCGTATGATTTGAATATCAATTAATAATTTGAAATGAAAATTTTTGCTGAATTTGATTATTTATTTTTTCACATTTTACCGGGGCCCATAAGTGCACTCGTTCTTTCTAGAGTATAAAAAATTGTAAACCTTCTGTGATGTCCAAAATTCTGCCATTCTGCAGTAATCGTTATTGAACTATACAAGTATTATTTACTTTTAATTCCACTTTTGTCCAAATTTTATTAAAACATTTATTTAAAAACTACGTGTTAAAAGTTATTCCTTTTATTCATCTAAACATGACCCAAGTTGTTATTTTCAAATTCTTTGACAAAAGTTTGTTAGTATCATTTGTCCTTAGGTGAGTTTTGTTTTTAACAAAGCAATACATAAAATTGGTCATTGGGGATGTTTACTGCATGGCATCTGATCCCATATCTGTTTTCGTAGGTTCCTATTTGCTCAGTTTATAATTTATGTTGTTTGATTTATTAGAAACTGTATCATCATTAATATTTGAAGTCTCTCTATTTTTTATTTCACAAAATCTAACCATAACATCATTTCACATTTTATGAATGTAAAATTGATTAAAAAAATAATGAAAGTAATATAAAACTACGTCATTCCTTTCAGACACGTGGATTATAGGACTAATTACTGTAGTGTCGATCACTGCCTCAATAGCAGTGGCAGTCGTTTTGATTTGTCGAAGAAGGAGAACTCCAGGATTAGTGTTTCAGAGATCGGAAATCCCACACACACGTTTAGTTAACAATGCTTCTTCAGGTTCTGTTAAGTTTAAACAATTAATTTGCTTTATTTCAATGCTATATATATATATATATATATATATATATATATATATATATATATATATATATATATATATATATATATATATATATATATATAAAGCACTAAAAAACCAACAACACTGTATATCCTAAATGTCGGATCTACCAAGTAGATACAAGGTCACGGATGGAAATTTATATAAAGCACTAAAAATGACCAACGACACGAACAATAAAAATTGTCAAATTTTCGGGACGCCCTGTCCCTTCCTCAGGACAAAGAAAAAAGTTAAAAAGTCATAAGAACAAAGGAAAAAGAGAAACAAAAACAACTAGCACTACTACTAAACTACTAAACACTAGATATTTACATACTTAATTACATGTTGAATTGGAAATTTTAAAGAACACTAATAAAGAAAAAAATTCGGACCGCTATGAAATGCGTCCGGTCTATCGGGTATACTCGGGTGAAGTGCGATTTACATAATTGAACGAATTAATTATGCTAATTAATTACGACAATCAGTAAATCGTACGTTATTTCATTCTCTCAAAATGGCGTAACTTTACTTAATAAAGAATAATGAAAGAAAAATCAATAGTAGGAATATTTAAACATATGAATTGTGATCAATTATAAATTTTGAAATATTTAAGGACTTATTATCGGGAAAAAATAATTAACAAAGGCGTAAGCAATACTTAGTTATGTGGTTGTTCGAGTTCGAGAGTTGGTGGCACAAATTAACTGTAGAGTTTACACTAAATTGAGAGAATAATTTTGTTTAGTATGATCAGGAATTGGGTCTAATTTACGTTCATTCTAGTGAAGTCATTCAATTTGTTAATACCATTTGGGCGGAATGACTTCAATCTGTGCATCCAGAACTTTTCTTTGCTTTTCCTCTGAGCATCTGTCCATCTTGGGTTATGGTCAATCACCACTACTGTCATGTCCTCCCATTTGTGACCCTCAAGGTTGAAATGTTCCCCAACGGGTTCATTGAGTTTTTTGGTCCTAATGGTCGAACGGTGGTTATTGACTCTCCTACGGAGATCTCCTGTTTCACCAACATACTGTTTGGAGCAAACTTTGCAAGTGATGAGATAAATGCAGTTGTCAGTATGACAGGACAAATTCCCTAGTATTTTGTAGCTGCGGCCTGTAACAGGGCTGTTAAAACTGTCTGTGCCAGTGCTGTGCTTACAAAGAAGACATCTCCTGTCAGAGCAAGTTTTAAAGCCCCCGTTAGGTAATGGGTTGTCCAGTCTGGTTCTTACGACCATGTCCTTTAGATTCCTTGGGCGTCTGTATGCAGCCAATGGGGGTTCCTTAAAGACCTCTGCCATTCGTTTGTTTGAATGGAGAATTGGCAGGTTCTTTTGAAGGATACCGCTAAGGTTCTTAAGGACGGGATGGTATGTGGTTACCAGAGGGACCCTGTCGCTATTGTCTTTTTCCTTGTAGCGTAATAGGTTTTGTCTGTCATGTTCCGCCATCTCATCAATGGCTGTTTGTACGGTGCGGGGATTGTAGCATAATTAATTCGTTCAATTATGTAAATCGCACTTCACCCGAGTATACCCGATAGACCGGACGCATTTCATAGCGGTCCGAATTTTTTTCTTTATTAGTGTTCTTTAAAATTTCCAATTCAACATGTAATTAAGTATGTAAATATCTAGTGTTTAGTAGTTAAGTAGTAGTGCTAGTTGTTTTTGTTTCTCTTTTTCCTTTGTTCTTATGACTTTTTAACTTTTTTCTTTGTCCTGAGGAAGGGACAGGGCGTCCCGAAAATTTGACAATTTTTATTGTTCGTGTCGTTGGTCATTTTTAGTGCTATTTATATATATATATATATATATATATATATATATATATATATAGAAAGCACAGAGAAATTCACTTTTACAAGGATACTCACTTCCGCCCCAGCCCGGGGTTGAACTCTCGACCTACGGAATCTGTCTCCTAGCAGTATAGGAACAGCGCGTTAGACCGCTTGGCTATCTAGGCAAGTTAAAAAACTTGCTTTCGATGCCGATGGAATTCTCACAACGCTGCCCTACACTACACGGTCCTTCACTTAGGGCAGTTATATTAGTTTAAGAGTTGTTGTAATTTGTGCTTTATAAATAAAATTAATTTCATCACAACATGTATTGGTAACAATCCTCGAAAAACTAACGTCTAAATAACTGTATCTCACTTCCATTCTCAATGACCGTGTAGTGTAGGGCAGCGTTGTGAGAATTCCATCGGCATCGAAAGCAAGTTTTTTAACTTGCCTAGATAGCCGAGCGGTCTAACGCGCTGTTCCTATACTGCTAGGAGACAGATTCCGTAGGTCGAGAGTTCAACCCCGGGCTGGGGCGGAAGTGAGTATCCTTGTAAAAGTGAATTTCTCTGTGCTTTCTATATCAATATTCCTTCACTTAGGGCAGTTATATTAGTTTAAGAGTTGTTGTAATTTGTGCTTTATAAATAAAATTAATTTCATCACAACATGTATTGGTAACAATCCTCGAAAAACTAACGTCTAAATAACTGTATCTCACTTCCATTCTCAATGACCGTGTAGTGTAGGGCAGCGTTGTGAGAATTCCATCGGCATCGAAAGCAAGTTTTTTAACTTGCCTAGATAGCCGAGCGGTCTAACGCGCTGTTCCTATACTGCTAGGAGACAGATTCCGTAGGTCGAGAGTTCAACCCCGGGCTGGGGCGGAAGTGAGTATCCTTGTAAAAGTGAATTTCTCTGTGCTTTCTATATCAATATTCCTTCACTTAGGGCAGTTATATTAGTTTAAGAGTTGTTGTAATTTGTGCTTTATAAATAAAATTAATTTCATCACAACATGTATTGGTAACAATCCTCGAAAAACTAACGTCTAAATAACTGTATCTCACTTCCATTCTCAATGACCGTGTAGTGTAGGGCAGCGTTGTGAGAATTCCATCGGCATCGAAAGCAAGTTTTTTAACTTGCCTAGATAGCCGAGCGGTCTAACGCGCTGTTCCTATACTGCTAGGAGACAGATTCCGTAGGTCGAGAGTTCAACCCCGGGCTGGGGCGGAAGTGAGTATCCTTGTAAAAGTGAATTTCTCTGTGCTTTCTATATCAATATTCCTTCACTTAGGGCAGTTATATTAGTTTAAGAGTTGTTGTAATTTGTGCTATATATATATATATATATATATATATATATATATATATATATATATATATATATTGTGAACAAAAATCAGAACAAACAACTTCTGATTCTAAGAAGAAAAAAGTTTTGAAGTTACAATTATTGAAAACATAAATAAAATGTATTAATTTTCACTATTTACAACATAGCAGTAAAGTTTTATTTGCTCTAATTATGAATTTCTTTAAACGAATAGAAGGAAAATAAAAACATGGTATATCGATATATTTTTTGTAGATTTAGGAAATCCTTCAATGAGCTTTGACCCCCCGCCTCCCTATCCTACAAACGATGTAATGGCCACGGAATACACAGTTACTGTTCCTGTCATTGTCAATACACGATAGAGGTTTTGAAAAAATATGTGAAAATTGAAAAAAAAATATATGTGCAGTTTTTAACTGTTTATTTTTTATTTGCTTTTGTTTCTAAACGATTAAAAAAATTTCAGCATCATCGTTCAACATTAAAAGAAGTTGGTTCACTTTGTGCATAAAATAGCCCTGTAGATATACCAAATAATTGATTTACAATTGATTGTTCATTTGAAGCATTAAAATAAAATTGAGACGTCATGTTTTCATATCCTATTTAAAGTTTTCTCCTAAACGTCCAGGTCTCGGAGAACTGGCTTTATGAAATTGCAATGTTCTTGAATATTTTAGGTAAACAGGTATAATTAATTACTTTCAGCGAAGAAAAATAATATAAGCGCACTCTCTGATCTAACAGAAAAAAATAAAACACGTCTTTTAAACCTCAGAAACAGTTCTATCATTCACTAGTTGCATATTTTAGATCAGAGGTTGCGTTCCATATCAATTATCGAAAAATAGCTTTAAAAATTGGCCGATTTTGTAGACTTTTTCAGAATATGAGGAAATTGATGCATTTTGTGACGTCATAATGCATTGACAAGCCAGAAAATTACGTTATTTTTTTTATAGATACGCAATCTCCAAAGTTCTAAGTGATATTCAGTGCATTGTTAACAAAAAATATGTATTATATGTATTATAAGGAAAAAGTGAACCTTGTTCTTTACCTTCGCCCACTTTCAATATGCATTTATGTATTGCTTAGAATATTTTTAAATTTCTAAGTAATTTTTAAATTGTACAAAGTGATGTTTGCTCAACTACATATTTATACATGTACTTTAAATAATATTTTTCTTATGTATTTTGATGTATTTAAGTCATATTTTTTTTTTGTTTTGGTTCGTGTCATTTATTTTTCTACTAGAAGGATATGGAAATAACGAACAGTATTCAATCTCAACGTCCATTAAACAAATATACAAAATAAGAGCAGAGCAAACACGGACCTCCGAAACATCAGAGGTGGGATCAGGTGCCATGGAGGAGTGAGCATCCCCTGCCGACCGGTCACACCCGCCGTGTGCTCGTTGTCATAATCAGGAAATAACGGAAAAAATCCGTGGTCAATTCAGTGTATAAATAATGGACTAACAATTGGTATGAAAAACGTCAGTCAGCATTTCATTCAATGTTAAACTGTATTTGCTGACAAGGTCATTGTATCGACCATAGAATTTACGAAATGATGACTTTAAACGAGACTGTTGATATTCTTGTTTCATCAACTTGCTTGTCAATAATTTACCTCGTTTAAGAAATTGTTCATACGTAGAGCATGCTCTTGCGTATCGAATCAACTGAGATATAAATACTCCGTATGCAGGTGATGAAGGTATATTGCTGCATAAGTAAGGGAGGTTGACGATAGAAAAGTTAAAGTCATCACGTTTATCATATAGCTTGGTTGTTAGATTACCATTTGTGTCTATTTCAAGTAAAATATCCAAGTATGAAGCAGAAGTGTCGGACTCTGTGGTATCTTTTATCTCAAGCTCACCAGGATATATCGTGTCGACGTAGGAATGGAAATTATCATTATTAATTGACAATACGTCGTCGATATATCTAAATGTCGAGTTGAAGGCCACAGCAAGTGTTTTCTTCTTTTCACGCAAAAGATTTTGTATAAATTCTGCTTCATATGAATATAAAAATAAGTCTGCTAATAACGGAGCGCAATTTGTACCCATGGGAATTCCAATAGATTGTTGGAATACCTGGTCTCCAAAAACCACATAGATATTGTCAATCAGGAACTCAAGCATCTTCTTGATGTCAACTTCAGAGTACTTATGTGTGCAATCAGAATCTGTTTTAACAAAATAATTTTTCAAATGACCAATGACGAGGTAAGTAAACTTACGAGTTCCATTTTTGTTGAAGAAGCAGCTGTCAATAATATCAAAAAGTCTGGATTTTAAATTGTCGTGCGGAATTGTTGTGTATAAAGTTGAAAAGTCGTAAGTTTTTATGCTGTTGATTTTTGTAAAGTCTTGTGATTTCAAATTGTCCAAAAGTTCTTTAGAATTTTTAAGTATCCACATCTGATTTACACCACTTCTTGAATATATAGTTGTACAGTACTTTTGAAGTTTTTCCTTCACTACTGTCAATATTTTAGTGAGAAGTAACGAAAGAGGCTTGGTTGAACATTTACTGGAACCTGCAATGTATCTTTGTTTGTAAGGATTCTTATGAAGTTTCGGAATCCAATATATATATAAGGTAGTTCAAATTCATTTTGGCTCTGTGGAATATTAAAAGTATTCAAAACTGAGAGGTGATTTTGAAGAATTTCTTCCTTAGAAAGAGTAGTATATGTATAAGTAGGATTACCATTTGTAGAATTAAATCCAAGTTCTTCTAGAATGCAATTTATATAATGAGCCTTACAAACGAAGACAATGTTATTACCTGCTTTGTCGGCAGGAACCAGTACGTACTGATCGTGCAATCTATCTAATTCTTTTTTCACTTCTGGTTTATTGAACACAGGATAGATGGTTTTCATTTTGCCCCTCAATCTTTTAATACGTGACTGATAGTTGTTTCATTCCCTTCAAGAAAACTTTTGTGAGGAAATGCTTAAGATGAACGCCCCTACTTTGTTCTTATAATTGGCCAGTGATCAGTGAACGATCTTGTGAGCTGTAATTAGGATTTTAATTTTTTTAAATGTTATCTAAAAGCAGTGTAACGCTATATAAGGGTTTCCCGCACAACTGTACAACTTAGTAAGACCTGGCAGGAAAACAAAGCTATTAGTACAATTAATTCTAGGATATATTTTGAAATCACTTTTCTACTTTCAATTTGATTGATTGTGCGATTTTCGTTGAATCTAACAATTTAACGATATGATAAACGTGTTGACTTTAACTTTTCTATCGATAGATGGGTATTGAGAAATATGTATTCTATAAAGTTGTTGATATTGAGCTTATTTATACGATTTTCAACATATGATGCGTGGCATTTGCGCCCAGGAAAAAAAAAGTCAAACACAACAGAGTATCAGTGAATTGAAATTGCTATTCTTTACTCCTATAAAGAAAATACATGTAAATTACATGTTCACTTAATTTATGTTGGCCTTTTAAAATGTTAAGAATAACTAAATTAATTAAAAACTATGTTAACTGTGAATTTCTAATTTTAAGAATTAAGATCTAAGGGCAGATCACTTTAACTGCAACCCCCCCCCCCCCATAGAATCAGAACTCTTTAGTGTTCAGTGTAGAGAGGTTTCTTAAGTAAATATTTCGTATGCTCTTTGGTAGATACAATTACTCTATCAGCATATACAGTCTAAGTCGAATGCTAACTGACGGCTTCCATTTTTATAATCTATTTTTACAATAAATAAGCATGTCTCTTCATTAGTTGTAAGTTTATCGGCCCTGGATTCAGAGGCTATATTTTTGAGGCGGGGTTTTATGCAACATACAGTAATATATTTCTTGATTTTTGCTCTCTTGTAATTTCGTTGACCCTCATCATAATACTTCTGTTGCTTTGTTGCTATTTGTCTTCAAGGAAGGGGTTTTGTTTACACTTTAATATTTCTATGTATCTTATCCAATGTTTGATTATTGCCAAGTGACCTTAAATTGAATAGGGGATAACAAACAGTTATCGAGCTCAAAAGTCAAAGCAAAAAGATATCGGGAGCAGGACAATCACGGAGAAATTAAAAACTAGCTTGGTTCAGGTGTCATTGAGCCCTCGCGACCGATCAAAACCATCGTAAATATGCTAGGAATATGATCAGTCATTCCCGTATAATTCATACAAATGAAAAAACGCTATGTCGCCAATACATTTCAAAGCTATGGTTACTGATATTCAAATTATTCCTTGGCCCTTTATGTTAATATAAATTGGCACACAAAAAACATTAGCTGGTATATTTTTTGATATTTTTTCTCCGAGTATTTACACAAAAGGAAGCCTGCAATTGTGTAGAAGGCGATTTCGCCATAGTATACCTTGCAGTTTGAATGTGCATTACCTGGTCGCATTTTGTTTTAAACAAACAAAAATTGTTTTAATTAATGAAGAAACATGTCAAAATCAAATAAAGGAAACTTTCATTGATAAATGAATAACGATTTTTAAACAAACCTTTGATCATCGCTGTCGCCAAATTTCCTCTAACCTCCGTAACATTGTTTGAATATTTTAAGATAATAGAATATATCGTTAGTACAGCTAAAAGTGTGTTTTTGTGTCTAATATATATTAAAACTTTAGCACAGAATCTTTTTTTAGGCAAATCAATAAAACCGTGTTCAAAATTTTTAAAAATATGGATTTTTAGGTCACCTGATTAAACTCAGGTGACCTATTGCTATCCGTTTTCGTCCGTCGTCGTCCGTCGTGTGTCGTGTGTTAACATTTGAACATTTTCAGCTTCTTCTCTGCAACCACTGAACCAATTTCAACCAAATTTGGCACAAAGCATTTATGGGTGAAGGGGAACAAAAATTGTGAATTTCATGATCCCTGCCCCCCTGGGGCCTGAGGGGTGGGGCCAAAACCACTAAAATTAATGCAATCTTTAAAAATCTTCCTCTTTACTCCTGGACATCAAGCAGTCAAACTATTTGCATGATTGTAATCAGCATTGAGTCCTCTACCAAAATTTTGAAATTCATGGCCCTAGGGTCAGGGGTTCTAGTGCTAGGGCGGGGCTAAATAAGTAGATAGTGAAAATGCATTATTTCTTTGAAAATCTTCTTCTCTGCTCCTGGGTATTGAATAAACCAACTAAGTACATACAATATAGTTATGATAAGCAAGAGTGCCTCTACCAAAATTGTGAATTTCATGGCCCCAGGGTCAAGGGTTCTGGTCTTGGGGGGGGAGGCTCTATTGATTATATGTTACAGTAGTGAAATTATTTACATGAATTCTTTGAAAATCTTGTTCTCTGCTCCTAGCTAGGTATTAAATAAATTAAATAAGTGCATTGTGATGATGAGCAAGAGTGCATCAACCAAAATTTTGAATTTTATGGCCCCAGGGTCAATGGTTCTGGTGGTAGGGGGGGGGCTTTATTGATTATAAAGTGAAATTACATGAATTCTTTAAAAATCTTCTTCTCTGCTCCTAGGTATTAAATAAACTAAGTAAGTGCATAGTTATGATGAGCAAGAGTGCCTCTACAAAAATTGTGAATTTTATTGCCCCAGGGTCTGGGTTTCTGGTGTTAGGGTGGGGCTCTATTGATTATATAGTGAAAATACATTAAATCTTTGAAAATTTTCTTCTCTGTCTCTGGGTATGAAGCAGATGAACTACCTATATAGTTATGATGAGCAAGGGCCCTAATATTGCAGAATTGTGAATTGTGAATTTCAAGGCCCAAGGGTCGGGGGGGGGGGGGCTCTACTTATATACTGAAAATTAATTAATTGTTTGAAATCTGGTCCTTTGTATTTATAAAACATTTATTTACTTTTTGATAGGCATTTTTAGGGTGCCTTTTAAAAATTAGTGCAACCTAGGGTCAGGGGTTTATGTCAGAGTGTTGAGGGCACTACTGATTATTGATGAATATTACTGATTAGTTGGAGTGCATTTTTGTTCCCCTACCCTGCGTATGGTTATTCAGTAACCAAGCTAAGCAACTGCTAAGTTTATTGTTATGATGATCAATGGTGCCCTTTCAAAATTTGTGAATGCCATATAGCATCTGGTTTGAGACATGAATCAAATTCAATACACTGTAACTGGAAAGTTGTTGCATAATGCTCAGGTGACCTATAAGACCCGTGGGCCTCTTGTTTATAATGTCGCATATAAGAACCTAACCTACGTGCCGGTGATTGTGAAGAAACAGAGGCTATGTGAAGTACTATTTCAATGCAGATGATTGACACAAATGGGTATGTCTAGTAAACAAAAAACAAATGTAAGGAAAGCTAAACAACAATTCAGAAGTAAAGAAATTAATAATGGTTCTAACCTCCGTAACCTCTAACCTACGTAACAGAAATTCAACAAAATCTGACATGTGCATCATTTCAGGTGTTTAAATCTACCAGATAATGCTGGAAGTTTACTCTTGAAGTTGACAACAAATTGGAATATAAAAATCATAATGCGTTTAAAGCATAAAATAAAGGTATTTTTGAAAATATTATGGTAAAAATGCCCTTAACTTAGATGGTTTTTGCATATTGCAAATAAAAAATAATGTTTTTTTTTTCTTTTTGTAAATGTCTAAGATTCCGTAATGTGTATGGGCACAAAAAGGTCACCCTTATGCGAACTATCAGTGGTGTACAGGAAAATTATACTCGTTTATACGTAAAACCAGCGATGTTACGGAGGTTGGGTTTTTCTGCAAAAAATGGATTTTTGTGTTTCTAAGTGAATTTTTCATATATTATGATATATTGAATAAGTTTTCAAGAAAAAGTATGTATATGTGTGACAGTCACTTCACAATGATTCAGTAAATCACTTCATTATTACAAGTTTCAGTAAGGTATTTCGTAACGGAGGTTACAATTATTTGTTTTCTTTTAAATTTCATGTATTTGCCTAAAAACCTTAATACAAAATTTTTTTATCCTTTTTTACAAATAAATATTGTTTTCTAACTGTTTTTTTATTTAAATTCACAATTAGGTAAACGCATTCACACCGATTGTTCGAAACAGAAGGTTGTATATTTTGTAACGGAGGTTATAGAAGTTTATATCTTCACTTTCACATTTGCAGTTAAAAAGAGCAATTGAATATTTGATTAAGTTGATTGACCCTCAGAAATGCTGAGCGAAAAAAGTTTGTAAAGCCAATAAAAAGGCTTAAATTCGGTTAACTCTTTTGTAGATATTCAGAATAACCTCCGTAACGAAACACACTTTTTGGTATATTGCTCTAAAAAAGAGGGGAAAACTGTTTAGTTCTTCTCTTAATTGTGTAAAAAAATTCTTTATGAAGTGTGTTTGACACGTTTTACAAAGTATCTATATCTCGTAATCTTCAAAACGAGTTTGTGTAACCTCCGTTACAATTTTAGAGCAATTTGTATATCAACTTTTCTTTAAAAATTGGTCAATTTATAATCAGATAAGGTCTTTAATTTTCAAGATATATCCTTTTATTTTTCAAATCAAGTGGTGCAAGTAATGTATTAATCTGTTTGCTTGGCAATATTCCTTCTGGAAAATAGTGTTTATTTTATTGTCCAAAAATTCCGTTGTCTGGATTTACACATATTTAGTCAATATTTTTTATGTTTGCAGTTCAGAATTTCTTCTGTCATAATTTAGTAGTATATTGATAAAGCTTCAAAGTTCAATGAAAATTAAAACATGAACAAAGGCTTTAAAAACTTTACAGCTGCTTTTCTGAGTTATAACCTCCGTTGCGGAGTTCTAGCATGTGGTGAGTTGGAATAGCCATAAAAACTAAACGAAGAAAGATTAACGTGTAAAATTTCATTTTACTTATGAAGGATGTTTACTTTATCAATCAAACACAAAATTATTTCATTGCTCTTAAATTCGTTTTTCAATACTACGGACTTGGTAAGTGTATGAATTATATGGGAATGACTGGATAAATATTGCATTATCTCTGCCAGATCGGGGATATAGTGCTCAATGGTATACATTTTGTAGATTCTGTACCAGTATTTGTTATGGAGTTTTATGGAAAGACTTACTTTTACAATCGACGACTGACTTTTACAATTTTAACAGAGATAACCTCCAATTACTAAAATGTAAAAGTCAGCTGTCGAATGTAAAAGTAAGTCTCTTCATAAAACTCCTATAGTAATTGTTGATTTTATTTACATGTTATTTTGATATGTAATTAATATATGTTAGTTAAGTAAAAAAACTGTAATCAATCTCAAATAATACAATTTTTCAAAGAAGGCTTCAAAACGGTTCCCGGAAATTTATAGTTTTAACAAAATTTTAACAAAATTATCAATTACATCAGCAAAATACGATATATGACTCGTGTATACCATTTTGAAAAAGGTCACAATGATGACATTAAAATACACACGTAACATTTTTTGTTTCAAGAAATTCCTATAACATCGACTTATCTTCCTTAGGCTTGCCTTATTTTTTTTTTTAAAACTGATCGCCTACTAGAAAGTGTGGAGTTGGTGATGGCGGAATTTTAACTAAGTTTAAGTAAGAAAACTGGACAATGAAACATATAAAGTCATCACCTTAGTCATGCTAGATGGCTCATATTTTCTATTGTAAAACACTCAACTAATATCACGACGTACGGAAATTATCATCCATTCACGACCTTGCGGATCATTAGAATACATTAAAAAAAACATTTTTTATCATCTTTTTGTGAACTTTTCAAATTCTTATTTCATTTTCATTTGTGTTCCATTGCTATATTTACAAGTCAACCATGCGATATTATGTTTACTTTGAGATAAAATACTATCTCAATAGCTGATTGTATAAGGTAATAGCAAGATAAACAGTATAAAATCTCCGTAGTTATATGAATTATAATTGAAGGTAAGCAATTTTATTACTTATAAGCTCTAAGTTTTGCCATAAAATTGCTTTACTCTTTGTGTAAATGAAAAGAATACTAAACAAGTAGTGAAATTATTTTTTTCACTTTAAATTTGGGAATTATGTTATCTATCTCTTAAGTACAATAAACATAAGGTTGTAATTATACGGTTGGGGACTGGAAAATGCTGCTGAGGACTAGAGTACATTTTCATCGCAAATCACTCGGTATATTCTCTTAATTTTTTTTGGTAATAAGATAATATATTTTCCTTTCATTAAATATTTTTTTTAAAGATAAGTTTATACGTACTTTTTACAAAAATGAGGAGTCACCGTTGTAAAATAGAGGGACATTACATTATAATTTATACAATTATTTCTTTTGAGCAGCAATCAATATAACCATTTCATATAAATGCAAAAGATAATGATAAAATAGTATAATCACATCCTCATTATCTTTAAAACTTACATGTACGTAGGTTATAGAGGGAAATGTTCATTCTTTATCATTTGCTATGTTTATCTTAGCCTCACAGGTAAGCTTTTGTTTCAGGCCTTTCATTGTAAATGCCAAATTGCCAGGTTTTCCACTAATTTCATTTGACAATGAAAAAAACTTTGCTTTTGCACATTTATATTTACATTTTAAAAAGTTAACTAAAAGTTAAATGTTCATCATCTTAATAAGTCAATTTCTCCATGATTGAAAAACAATTCATTGCAATATTCAATCGGCCTTCATACATAAGAAAACAACTTTCATGACACAGATTTATTTTAGAGCAATATTTTTTTTTATCTTAAGGTTTTTTTTTTCAGAATTGTTTATACATGTTATACTTTACCATATTAAACTCGCTGACCTGTAAAATATCTAAAGTATTCATGCATATTACAATTTATCACGAGTTGTTGATCACGTGGGCATTACATGTACCACACATTTGTTATCATGTGTATATTTTAGTACTGAGTATTAACAATCTCGGGATGTACATTGCGTAAGTAAAAAAGGGTATTTCAAAAGAACTTCTAATTTTCACAATTGATCATTTATATGAAGTGGATAGATATCGATAAAGGTACACTGTAAGTAATTGCATTTTAAAGCGGTTAATCAAATATGTAATTGAATTGAATATAAAGACTATACATTTTTTTAAAAAGTAATTTCGAATTATTCAAATATAATGATTGATAGATTGATTCATCGGTTGTTAAAGGTTCCTCTCGAAAATGTTTCACTCATATGGAGTGGCTATGACTTGCTGGTGGAGAGCTTCAAATTTTGTCCTTTATTCTACATTTAGGGCCATTGAGCAGTGAGGGTTCTTTTTCGTGCAAGCACATACTGCGACACGGGACCTCGGTTTAAATGGTCTCTTCCGAAGGACCGGTTTCCACGACCCACAGTAGGAGTCGAACCTGCAACGCAAGGATCAACTCCTTTTTTCGCGACTCTAGAGCGGACGCTTTAACCACTGCGCCACACGGACGACTTTTAATGCTATGTGCTACAGAACAAAACCACATAAACCCGGAAATCAAATAGCCATATCTTATCACTGCATATACATTCTAATTTTTTTAAAACAAATTTATGCTAAAAAATATTCTGCATTAGTTAAGAAATTTTAGAAATTTTAATGTCTATCAAATTACAAAGAGATCTTACGGGATGTTCATCGGGTAACTTATAAGCCAATCACCTCATTAAAATCACTTTTTTGGAACTTTTCACACATTTTTTACTATTTGCATAGAATTTTCACATAAAAATGACAAGAGTCATACCCCGAGAAAAAAAACACTGCTAGGGGTTCAAATTCGAATTCCGAAAATGGTAGTGAAGAAACCACTGATCAGTCGATAAGCTGATGATATGTCAAATAATTTTGAAGGCTGGCAAATTATGACCTTCTATTCTACCACGATTATTGTAAACATGAAAGGAAACCGCCGGACATTATTCTCTAATAAATCACGAACGTCATCAAAATATTATCAGATCAGAAACACGTATCAAACCTTAACAATTCAAATGCATGTTTGGCTGTAGAATGAAATACTTGTTTAGACCGCATAGACGTGTCGTCTTTTGCAGTAAAAACACTGTAAATTGCATCAAGTTGCTGATGAATGTCGGTTTTTATAGCTAAGCGGGGCTATTCCACGGACCTCAACACACATTAAACAACGTGATTTTAGCAGTTTTGTTATTGTATATTCGTTTTAACTGATCAATACATATTACGAACATATTTGTAATTTAAAAAGGCTATTTTTAATGTAACGAAAGCTCAAATCGTGTGCATTCTATACACAGGTAAGCAAACAAATTTTACCTCTGCTGTTAAATGAAACAGCGTAATCGAGAGATGGTGACCTAATTCGTTTCTCTATAGAGGTTCACGATTATCCTTAATTAATCGTTTGTACCATACATGGTAGAATAGAAATAAAGTCCTTGTTGTCGTGAATGATGCAGAATAACCTCCTCGGTCTCGAAATGTTGTTTGAAATATAAAAGCCTCGGCTAGCGCCTCGGCTTTTATCTTTCAAACAACATTTCTCGACCTCGGAGGTTATTCTGCAACATTCACGAAAACGCGGACTTTATTTCTTAAATAATTAGCGGATTTTCTGGTAATTTAGTGAGGCCATTGTTATTTGCAGACATCTATGACGCAATTTCTTAATACAGTGATGTACACAAATGGCCAATATGAAGGGAAAACAATTAAGATTCATAGAGAATAAAATAGGAACAGAAAGGAAAACTTTTTTCTAGCAACGCCCTACCCCCATATTATTCATAAAAATTTGAATCTATATTATATGAGGATGCTTCCATAAACATATCACTCTTTATTGCTGCGTTGTTCTTGAAAACAACATTTTTAATGATGACAAACTTCCTAGCCTTAGTTAACTTATAGAACAATTTAAGGAGAGACGCCAATGTCAATATGACTAATCAATGCTCTGTTGTTCTTAAGAAGAAAGTTATTTAAAAATTTATTTTTTATAGCACGAAAAACTGCTATCCCCCTTTTACTAGAGATTGACTTGAACTTAGGGAATTTCAATTCAATTTGACTTAGCATGACTTTTGTTTTGTTTTTTTAAAATACAATTTTAAGATTTATTTCTTCATATTCCTCTTACACCAAACCTTTATCCCAGTTTTGACCCAATCTTATTCCAAACGGTCATGATTTAAACAAATTTGATATTGCATTTCCTGAGATAGCTACAGACTTGTAGCTCGCTAGTGTGAAAAAAAATTACAGGGACAACCATAGATCTACTGTGTCACATACTTATAATTAAAGCCGCTTCAACCGAAACAGGCACATATTATCCTAAACAATAAAAGTATGTCATTACATAGATAATATAAAAATTAATTATAAGATTGATTCAATAGTTTATTACAACTATCCTTACATGGAAAACATAGACCAAAAACCTTGTTAACAACCAGCAGTTCCTGACGGGAAGTTAAGATCTGTTTTGAAGTCACCTTTGAAAAAAATACTTTTATCGGTTATATCTAATTATGAAGAGAATTCAAACTCGAGTATTTTTTTCCATTAGAAGAATCATTTGTCATGATATATCTTTTAAAAATTAAGAAATTAACTGAATATAATCCATAGTAATTTTTATATTAATATGCATAATTACAGAATAAAGGAAAATCAGGTATTTTTAAAGATTTTTTTTTAGAAAGGGAGTTTAGTAACGAGGGCTAAAATATTGCCCTGTACACTTTGTTGTGGAAAAATGCTGGAGTTTGTTCTTCATGAGTTATACATGTAAGCAAAAAATTTAATTTTTCGAAGGTGATTCCACGCAATGTAAACAAATGATTATTTTTTGTGTGACCTAACAAAAATTATTTTTTTAACTTTTAAATTTTGATATCTTTAAAAAGAAAAAGACTTTGGAGATATAATTTGACAAAAGTTGAAATTATTTATGGACAATTATTTTTCAAGAAGAAAAACGAATATATTTTTTAGCGATTAGAATCGGACCAAGTGGCTTTAAAAAATATATTCATTGTGTGCAAATATTCTTGATTTCACGATTTATTTCTCATTTTATCTATCCGATTTATTTCCAAATTTATAATTGCTGCCATCTTAAATCGTTTCTAACTGTGTGTTCCTAGTATATTGACTTAAAACATTTTTGTGACGTCATCAAATTTTTTATCAAAATTATTTTGCAAATAACTAGTGACAAGGTAAAGTAAAATAACCAGTCCACCTTTTTACTGAAAAGGCAGCAAAACTTTTAGTATCGACATCTGAAAAACTAAACCTCTGAAATATTGCAAATTGTTGAATTGTTGCAAAAGTTCTCCTGAAGTTTCTTATTCACTATTGTTAATATATTAAAAGAAAGGAGTAAAAAGAGGATTGACAGAACACTAACTCGAACCCGCTATATATCTTTGTAAGGATTGTTATTAAGTTTTGAAATCCATTGTAGGTATGAAGTTTGTAAATTTAAATTCAGAATTGTTGTTTGAAAAAAAAAAAATTTCCAATATTATTTTTAATATTTTCCTCCTTAGAAAAAGAGCGATGGGTATAAGTTAAATTATCACTTGTAAAGCTCCTATAAATTAGTTTAAATATTGAGCCTTAAAAAAACGACCAAACTGTTACCTGCTTTGAACCAGTACACATTGATCGTGTAATCTGTCTTTTTTGAAGAATAATGGTTTATTTATTTATTATACATTTGTATATATTGATTTATTTTGTATTATTTGTATTTATTTTTGTTTTCTAACAACGATTCTACCACGATTGTTGTAAAGATCAAAGTAAACCAGCGGACATTATTCTCCAATAAATCAGGAACGTCATCAAAAAATTATAAGATTAGAAACACGTATCAAATCTGAACAATTCAAATGCATAATTGATTGATTATGTACTGTTTAACGTCCCTCTCTAGAATATTTCACTGATATGGAGACGTCACCATTGCCGGTGAAGGGCTGCAAATTTAGGCCTATGCTCGGCACTTGTGGCCTTTGAGCAGGGAGTGATCTTTATCGTGCCACACCTGCTGTGACACGGAGCCTTGGTTTATATAGTCTCATCCGAAGGACCGCCCCATTTAGTCGCCTTTTACGACAAGCAAGGGGGAACTAAGGACCTATTCTAACCCGGATCCCCACGCGGCTTCAAATTCATGTTTGGCTGTAGAATGAATTACTAGTTTAGACCGCATCGATGTGTCGGCTTTTTCAGTATAAACACTGTAAATTGCATCAAGTTGCTGATGAATGTTGGTTTTCATAGCTAAGCGGGGCTATTCCACGGACCTCCCTACACATTTAACGTCATGATTTTAGCAGTAAAACAGGAACATGATTTTGTTATTGTATATTCGTTTTAACTGATCAATACATATTACGAACAAATTTTAAATTTAAAAAGGCTACTTTTAATGTAACGAAATCTCAAATCGTCTGCATTCTATACACAGGTGATCAAACAAATTTTACCTCTGCTGTTAAATGAAACAGCGTAATCGAGACATGGTGACCTAATTCGTTTCTCTGTAGAGGAAACGATTATCCGTAATTTAGCGATTGTAGTATACATGGTAGAATAGAAATAAAGTCCTTGTTGTTGTGAATAATGCAGAATAACCTCCTCGGTCTTGAAATATTGTTTGAAATATCTATCTTATCTATATTTATCTTTCAAACAACATTTCTCGACCTCGGAGGTTATTCTGCAACATTCACGAAAACGCGGAATTTATTTCTTAAGTGAAGGCGTTTTTTATGTTTGGTCCACCAGCTGGAGTAAACTTGTTACGCTATTTATAATATTAGAGTTCGCTAAACATTTTCCTTAAATACATGCATGATAATGCAACGTTTTTTGTCTGACTTAAACTATCAGACTGAGTTTAACAAAAATAAGTTTTGATTCCGACCTATAATTTAATCAATATCTTATTATGTAAAGTAAGATTACATAATTGGATTGGACATCAGGCATGGCCTATATAAGTCCTCTCCAAGGTAAAGGTTACAAATGTTAAGAACTGACAAAGAATTACAATGATGAAAATATTCCTTATACGTTACATTAAACTCTTTTCTTAACTAACGGTGGGAAAAAAGGAAATAAATTGAATTAAATTATACAGAAGTATTATTACTAAGCTTATGCATATTCGCTATACAATATAATGACAAAAAAATATATAAAAAATAAAGAAAGAAGTGCAAACAAAACAGCAAAACAGAATACGTAAAGTGCAAAGAATTAATATTTAAGAAATTACAAAATAGAAGGAAATAGTAACATTTAAAAGTAAATAAATTCAAGCAATGACAGAGTAAAGAGAAAAATTGTAAAGTGTAAAGACAAATTACCATTGGAAATACAACATGTACATGGAAAATGGAAATGCTGAGACTTGAAAAAAGTAGAAAAAATAAGAAATATCTGGATTTGTTTTTTATTTAATTACAAAATACTATCAAAATCTTTTTGAAGACTTGATGTACAGTTGGACTGCTTCAAAAATTGAACAGTTAATTTTATAAGGTAGTTGCCTATCACCAATTAGCAAAATATTCAAAATTTGATCAGGAGACATTGTTTCTAATTCTATTAAACTCTGAAGACTTTCAAAAAGTATCATTCTCTGATTATAATAGGCAGGACATCTTAAGAAAAAATTATAATTATCCTCGTTCAGATATCCACACTTAGTACAAGATACTATTTCACTTAAGTATTGATTATACAGGTGAGCATTTAAATTACTAGATTCATTTCTTAATTGACAATGTATAATGTTTTCCTTGCGATTGCCATAATGAAAGATTTTGACATCCTTTATTCTATCTGCAGCAGGTTTCTTTAAGACATTTTTAAAACATGAAAAAGATTCAATACATTTTGTTTCAAGTGGTAAATTGTTCCATAATCTAATAGTAGAAAGCAAAAAACTGTTGAAATATGAGACTGTCCTTGCTTGAGGTATAACAAAATTAAAATTATCAATATTTCTAAGATTGTAACCATGATTTGGTGGCATAAAAGGTGTGACCATTTCTTGTAAATAAAGAGGGGATATACCATAAACAGTTTTATAGAACAACAAGAGTTTTTGTCTTTCCCTTCTCTTATTTAATGGTTCCCAACCTAATTCTAAATACAAAGCATTTCTAGATAAATTTTTCCTGAGTCCTGTTATTATTCGGGCAGCTTCTACTTGAATATTTTCTAAAAGATTTGAGAGTTCTTGTGAGCAATTACCCCAAACAATGCTACCATATTCTAAAATCGGTCGAATAAAAGCAAAATAGAGCATTACAGCCAAATTGGACGAGGGGATGGTTATTTGAACTTCTTGTAAAATTTACATTACAGGTTTTGGTTGGACTGAAATCCACACCCCATGCTAGGGCCCATTTATTAATTTTATCTAAATCAGATCTAAGTGATACTGCTGCGGCATTAACATAATTATCTACCACTATAAACAGTGATGTATCATCTGCAAATAGCCTGGTATTATTAACTAAATTATCAGTTATGTCATTAATATACAGGAGAAATAAAAAAGGACCTAGAACAGAACCTTGAGGAACACCAGCTGATACAGGTTTAAAATTTGAAAAGAATCCATTTACAGCCACTCTTTGAACTCTATCATCTAAGTAATTTTCTATCCATTTTAGTAATGTACCTTGAATTCCATAAGATTTTAATTTAAAAAGTAGACCTTTATGCCAAACTCTATCAAAAGCCTTTGAAATATCACAAAAAATAATTCTGACATCTTTGCCTTTATCTAGATTAGATATAATTGTATTATAAATTTCCACTAATTGGTTGACAGTTGAGTCATTAGGTTGGAATCCCGACTGGTATTTTGTTAAGATATTATTTTTTAATATAAAATTGTACAAATATTTAAAAATATTTTTTCCATAATTTTGCAAACGGCATTAGTTAGTGAAATTGGCCTGTAGTTATTTACTAAGTCAGGACTACCTTTACCCTTAAAAACTGGGGTAATATTAGCTTGCTTCCACACATTAGGTAAGCGTTTTAATTCAAATGACTTATTAAAAAGTTTTGCTAGTGGTTTACAAATAGAGGAGGATAATTGTTTACGAATTTCTGGTGTTATCCCATCTGGGCCAGGAGGTTTATTTACATTTGAATTGTTTAATTGATCAGCAACATCTTGTTCAGTGACAATTATGTTTTCAATTGTTACTAAGGGGGGACCAGGACCATGCTCAGGTACTGTTTTACTTTCATCAACACTAGAAACATTTGAGTAATAATTATTTAATGCTTCTGCCTTTTCTAATGGATGAAGTAAAATTTGACCATTTGATTTTATAGGAGGCATAGGTTTATGTTTGTTAGAAAGTTTTGCAATTGATTTCGTAATTCGCCACCATTGTCCTGGTGGTATATCTCTATTAAGTATTTGAGATGTAAGTTTTTCCTTATACTTTTCTTTAGCATGTCTAACCATAGAAATTACTTCATTTCTCAGCTCTCTGAAACGACCCCATAAGTTTGGGCAATCTCTGTGTTTTGCTTTTCTGTGTATACGATTCCGTTGTCTTATCCTTAGACGTATACTATTATTCATAATGGTTTATCTCGTGGTCTAATTGTGACTACCTTTTTAGGTATATGTTTATCCAAGATATCATCATAAGTGTGTAAGAAATTATCATATATTTCATGTATGTTTGAGGAATTAAAGACTGTAGAATCCCAGTTGACTTTATTAAGATCATTTTCTATATCTTTAAAATTAACATTATTATAATTTCTTATGGTGCGTTTGTAAGCATATTGTTTAAATGTTTTGTATTTTATATCAAAACTAACTGGTGAATGAGTACTAAAAAATGGAGATGCCACATACACATTATCTACAATACTTGGATTATTAGTGAATACTAAATCTATACATGTACCAGGGGTAGTTGAAAAATTTGTTGGTTCAGTTATCAGGTTTATTAAATTACTTTGTAGCATTCTTTGTTTAAAAACATTGTTTCGAATTTTCAGCATATTAATGTTAAAGTCATCCATGTGAAATACTGCGATGGACTCATTTAATACAATATCAAGTGAATCAGAAAGACGCTCTAAATAGGCGACATTTGAGTTAGGTGGTCGATATATTAAACCAAGTAAAATTTTCTAATTATCTTGCATATGTATTTCACACCAAAGAAATTCAGTATTAGTGACATTAAGATCATCTCTTATGATAAAATGTAGATCTAAGGAAATAAAAAATAGTATTCCACCCCCAAACCTATTACAATGTGGCCACTACGCGGAAAGTTCAACTGTTTCCATGGCCGCACTGGCATATGTTTTTGTTTGAGAATATGCACCAGGTTTAAGGTCACTAATTCGCGTGCACACTTTTAATTTGTCATCATCATGGTATTTCACGAAAACTTTCCCATCTGCCGTCCACGTATCTTCGATTTCTCTGTTTTTTTAGTTGTCGTGCATGGTACGAGATCGCGGCACGGGTTTTGGTAAGATCTTCGAAGAGGTAGTAAGAGGTGTTGTTATGTATATTATATTCGTGCACTGCTTTCCATCTTTTGATGATGTTGTGCCGCGTCTTCCATGAAGTGAATCTGACAATTATGTCACGGTTGGGTTTTGTGTTTGGTCTCCCTACCCGGTGGCTCCTGTCAATGTCGTTCATGTCTAGGTCAACGTTCATTGTCTCTTTGACAAAACCAGCAACCAAGGCTTTAGTATTTTCACCCTTTTTTTTAATTTCTGATATACTCAAATTTTGTCTGCGAGTATATTGTTCTAAGTCATCAGTTTTCAGTTCTAGTTCAACACACTTCTATTCTGATTTCTTTAGTTGGTCAGTTAGATTGTCTATAGATAGTCTTAGAGGATCGAGTACACTCTGTAGTGTTTCTGTCAAACTAGGAAGTAGATGACTGGCCTATTTGCTAGCTTTAAGAGGGAACAGAAAACTTTATTTTAATTGTCAAAACGTTTAAGAAGTAGGTTTCAAAAGACTTTACATATGCGATTATTGAGAAGCAAAATCTTTAATCATACATGGATACATTTTCTTCCAGCCGTCAATTAGAAACGGATCTTTTGCTTTAGTAAGTACAGGTCTACTGTGAAAGGAATTTCTTTATTAGAATGTTGCTTTGAAAATAAACATATGTATGTGATACATTTCTTTCAGATGAATTTCCGTTCCATTTTGGTGTTTGCTACGATATCTGTTGTCAGTGGATACAGTTCAAACTGTGAGAAGTTTATATATTAGACCTATTTTATTTCATTTGAGATATACTCTTAATTCAAAGTTTAACATTTTTTTCCACATCCTTGGATTTTTTGTCTTTTGCAGTGTACTTTGATAGCACGTGTTTTGGATACGACACAAAGACTATTTTTGATGACGACATTTATTACATCACATGGAGTGGGGAAAGTTTATCGTCATCATGTTCATTCCAGTTCAGTCCATTCAATACCGATAACAGAGTGTGTGTTGAGGCCCAAAGCTTTGATATCAATAGTCGTTCCGTTAAGCTTCAGTATTACGGAGGGCTTATAGGGACGGATCTTGAAGAAGTAAGCGTTTCTTTGTTAAGGTATATGTAGAACAAAATACCCATGAATTCAATTTAAACTTAATTCTTACAAAGTACCGGAAAAAAAAATAAAATTTCTATATTGACAACAATTGATGTTCCTTGTAAGAAAATTAATCAAGTTTAGGCAATATTTTCGTCATATTTTGTGAAAAAAAAAATCAGAGAATATTATGTAGTGGCCATTTGGGTGTTTACAATTCAGAATGTGTTCGGGCTATATAAATGCAAAAATATACAAGCGTGTTACAGTATACAAGCAGTGTTATTTCTGTCCCATAAAAAGTAGAGGGCCAATATTTGAACACATATATTATGAGTCTTTATTCATTATGAACTTAAGGTCAAGATCATATCAAGAGTTCAAAGGTCAAATATTGTTGCATCATCTACTGAATCTTTTAATATTTTTAGCCACTTAATTTTTTTAATCTCCAATATATCCACTGGTTCAATTTTCCTTATTTATATATTTTTTTAATTTTGCGACACATTTGCATCGTCTTGGTGATTTCTTGTTTTGTAAAAATTTAATCATACACTTCCTCTGAAAAAAGGTCTAGAATATTAACATGTGCATTTTAATACCGAAGCTATATGACTCTTTCATTTTTACATTGCATTTTACTCAAATAAACCAGTATCAATATATCTCACTGAATATAATTAACAAAAAGGTTGTCTTTATAAAGATCATCAATGAAGTTTGTAATAGATAAATTCATAATTTTGAATGTCTTATTTTACAGTCTTCTTACAGGGGTATGATAGGTCATATTTCAAACTTTGTGGGCAAAAATGATTGAATATCTTTCATATATAGTATGTTTTACAGTGTGACTTTTGGGGCAAGCGCAGATGTACCTTCAATAAATTAAAACGTTGATCTGCCACATCAAACGTCAAGTCGCACGAGACATCTAGACTGTGACGTCACACAAGAGCTCGTCATGGTTTACGGAAACCGCCGAGCGTCTACTTGAAACTATAGGCAAAGTGCAATATAATAGCCAAAAGACATTTAAGAGTTTTGCGTCTTTTAAAGATTTCTACAAACTGAAAGCTGTATTGTGCTGTACGTTATTATGTATTTATTTATTTATTTGCGCAAAGGGTATTGGGTAGCAAAGAAATTATGGGAAGGTTTCACACAAAGATTTGCTTGACGTATGTACAGATTTAATTCCGAATTTCCTCTGTTCTTTCACTTTAGTATATTGAGCTTGCTGCGCTTGCTATAAAGTGAGAAATTTTGTATCCTAAAACAAAATGTTTTAGGATCCAGTAAATGCTCAACCAAGCCTCTTTCTTTACTCCTTACTAAGATATTGACAGTAGTGAAGATAAAACATCAATAGTTCTGTGCAACAACGTATTCAAGAAGCGGTGTGGATCAGATGTGGATACTCAAATATTCCAAAGAACATTACAAAGAACAAGTTTTTATCAAAATCAAAATTGAAAACTTACAACTTTTCAAATTTAAACACAAACATTCCCTACGACAAATTAAAATCCAGGCTTTTTGATATCATTGACAGCTGCTTTTTCAATTAAAACGGAACTCGTAAATTAACTTACCTGGTCATTGATTATTTGCAAAATTTTTTAGTCTGATTGGACACACAAGTTCTCTGAAGTTGAAATTAAAAAGATGTTTGAGTTCCTGAATGACAATATCTATGTTGTTTTGGGAGACCAGGTCTTCCAACAATCTATTGGAAATCCAATGGGTTACAATTGCGCTCCGTTATAAGCAGACCTATTTTCGTATTCATATGAAGCAGAATTTGTAAAAAAAAAAATCTTCAACGTGAAAAGAAGAAAAGACTTGCTGTGGCCTTTAACTCAACATTTAGATATATCGACAACGTATTGTAATTTAACAATGGTAATATCCATTCCTATGTTGATATGCAGCAAAGTATGCTTTACGTATGAGCAAGTTCTTAAACGAGGTAAATTATTGACAAACAAATTGATGCAACGAAAATATCACCAGTCTCGTTTAAAGTCATTATATCATAATAAATTCTTTGGTCGATACAATGACCTTGTCAGCAATTACAATTTATCATTGAGTCAAATGCTGACTAACGTTTTTCGTACTAATTGTAAATCCATTATTTATGAATTGAATTAACGACGGATTTTTTTCTATTTCCCGATCATGACAAGGAGCACAATGTGTGTGTGACCGGTCCGCAGGGGATGCTCACTCCTCCATAGCATCTGATCCCATCTTTGATGTTTCAGAGGTCCGTGTTTGTTCTGCTTCTATTATGTATTGCTAAAAGGAACTTTGATGATAAATGCTGAGCGTTATCTCGATATCCTTCATATAAACGTTTCAGAAAAATTGATTTTGAGGAAAATTTTGGCGCATTTATTGTGCACTACCTTTAGAAGAAAATTGTATGTCACTATTCAATCAATCATACCACCTGTGCAAATTCTCCATGAAAAATATCGATAAATATCAAAAAGATTTTTGTAAAATTCAGGTATTGGAAACTTCAGCAAAAATGACAAATGTATTTATTTTAAAAGTGTATTGGTTTAGTGTCAACTGTTATAACCGTTTAAATCAAAACCAGTTGTTACATTGCTACAATTTTTCAAATTTTCAATCGTAGTAGTATTATTTCTTTCCACTCAAATAAGAAGCATTTCATTTTAAGCAAATCCAATGCTTCATTGTTCTCAATGTTTATGAAAAAAGCATGACATGGAAATTAGACTTAAAACTAAAATACGATATTGCAACCAATGTATGGTCAAACAGTACTCTAGTATATTGGTTCATTCGTAAGAGAAAAAAAGACAACGATCGTCAGCAACTGTCAAAATACATGAACTTACGAGACCAATTATTTTTTATAGACCTACAGCTACTTAGATTCCACACCTGAAAAGTTCTGTGGCGATACCTATGGTGATGTCAAGATCAAACTAACAGCGCCATCAAAAAGTGGCATTTATTCTGGATACTTCACACTAAAAGTAACAACAAAAAATCCCTATGAAGGTAATGAGAGAGAGAGAGAGAGCTAGAGGTTCTTGTTATCTTCCTCAAGACAAATGATAATTGAACTCATAATTTTTTACGGTTATTTTGCAGGAATGTTAAAAATAAATTCAGGCAAGATCATACATATATATCGCAGCTCTCATTGGGATTTTTGTTTATGAATAAAACAGTTATATTGATAAATAAATACATCAAATGTACGATTCTTGTGAGGAGTACTCTCTTCTTACACTTCAACTTTGTGTCACTATGTATTTCCATTTCTATCTGATTTCTCTTAAAAACTCTTTGAAAACTTGTAGAGTTGATTTCTTGATCAATCTACCGGAATATAAATTTCGCCAAGAGATTGGTAAGAAGCTAGTTAATGAGACCTAATATGCATGTAGATCTCGTGCGCTTGTCTTTGTGTCTGCCTCTAAGGAGGTCAAATGTGAATGTAAATCTCGTGCCTGTCTTTGTGTTTCACGTCAGTGGGTGGGGACTATTGATATTGACAAAGGGAGACTCATGTAATATAAATAGATAAGTCTACATTTGTAAAATCAAAATTTTCAATTTTACTTCAGAATGAAATAAGGAATCACTGTCTAAATAGTAGAGAATGCCAGGGACATCAACGATAGTTGGAACTTGAGATAATCATGCAGAATGGGCTTCGTCCGTTATGCAAATTATCCCGCGTTTCCAACTATTGTTGATATTGTTGATGCCATAGCATACTCTACTTACTAGACGACAGTGATTCCTAAAATCAAAGTTCCGTATATTACGAAAAAAATTGCTTCCAGAGAAGATTTTTGGGCATCTGTTGAGCAAAAAAATGTCAGCATGTCATTCAAATCTTTTGAAAACTAGAACATAAGAAAACGATATACAAAAAAAAAAAAAAAAAAAAAAAAAAAACAGATATCGGATCCGATGTCATGATCGAATGAGCATCCCCTGGTCTTTTATTTCTGTGTGTGTAAAATAATGCTTAAATAAGGAATTATATCTGATCCCACCTCTGATGTTTTGGAGGTCCGTGTTTGCTCTGCTCCTATTTTGTATTGTTTTATGGACTTTGATATTGAATACTGTTCGTTATCTTTATATCCCTCATCTAGTTCTTTAAGTGTTTTAATGACTTTTTAAAATATTTTCAACGGTAAATTGATATGTAGTGTAAAATGGCAAGAAAAAACAATACACCCTGAAAGAGGTAGGTTCACTAATGCCATAAAATGGCCCTGTCAATATACCAATTAACCCACAGAGTCCAAACAGCCCATTTCGAACATCAACATAAAGTAGAGACTTAGTACTTTCATTTCCTATAAAAAAATTCCTCTGAGAGTCCAGGTTTAGAAACTCAGGCGTTGTGAAACTGCAATGTTTTTGATTTTTGAAGAAAATGGGTGATACTGAGCATCTTCAACTTTTGATAAAAATAAAAGCCCACCCCACGATCCAACAAAAATTTCATGGATTGGAATCTTCTGAAACAGTTCTTTCATTCTATAATTAAACTTTTTAGATCAGAGGTTGGGGGCTTTGCTTAATATTAAAAAACAGCTTAAATATATCATTTTTAAGGAAATTTTCAAGATTTGAGGAAAATTACGAAATCAAAGACGTCATAATATATAGACAAGAGAAACAATTACGTCATTTTTATTTGAAATGAAATCACCCAGGATCCAAGTGAAATAAAGCATATTTTCAACTGAAACTGAGTAGTTCTGATTTTTTTTTCAGAAATTCACAGGGCCAAAAATGGACCAATTTGAACTTTTTTCTTTCCCTTTTACATATAGTTGTCATGTTATTTATTCTCCGATATATCTAAAAGTGAGTGTCAAATTTTAAGCTGTTTTGAGATACATTTTTACCTTTTTGAAATGAAACCATTATCGATGTATGTACCGTATTTTGGATTGACTTTTATTCCACAGTTGGTATCGTGGTCGGCTCGGTGGTTGGGAGCATTGTTTTTGCTATTGTTGTCATCACTGTGATTATCATTGTGTGTAGACGTCGTCGATATCATCCACGGGGGGTTGTAATTGGAACTGGTGGTCATCAGCAGGTCGTGACGGCAACAGCCGCAGGTGAAAATTATTTATATGTAAAATATGATAGTCACAAAAAGCACTATGATGAATCATCATTTTTGATAATAGCATACGAGTATGTTATTGTTCGTTTCGGAATCCTAACACTTACTATTTTAGTTTTTTTTGTTTTGCAATGGTCATTTATTTCATACATACCTTAGAAATGTGTCAAGGAGATTGACAGCTACATGTATTTGAATCATTTATTTTTTAGGCCACAACAATCCAAATTATCAAGCCCCTCCACCATACACTGGGTATGGAGCGCCAGCCAATGGAAACATAATGAATTCCTATCCACCTCAGACTGGATATGGAACAACACCGTATCCTAGCAACGGAACTGGACAAAACAATGCATATAATGCTGGGACCGGATACTCTGGAACCGGATATCCGGTTGATCAGACCACCTCAGAAAAAGCCCCTCCCTACCCTGGGAATTAATAAATGGACAATTTTTCTTTATCAGATTTTTATGGAAATATGACTGAACATTTCTGTTTATTATGCTTCGTTACCAAAGCAAATTGATTTCAAATGATTTTATTTAAATATCAATTTTAATTTCAAGTTTTTTTTAATGTGTCATGTATTACTGAAAATATGAAATATATTTCTTAAAAAATATTTATTTGAAGTGAGTTAAAATACTGAGTTTAAAAGATTCATGGTACATCTTTTCATAGATATCATCTAAATTTGATTCTAATACGTTTCAATGCTCTGAACTATTGCGTTATAGATGTTTTTTGTAACAAATCAGTCTTAAGTATTAGTAGAAAACGAATACTGAGATTTTGCAACAGGAGAAAGGCGAAATCAAAAAGTCAGACCAGTATGCCATAAGCGGGCTTTATAAGAAAATTGATTGAATTTAATAATTACAAAAAGGACAAATGTTATATTGGTTGTTTTTGTCATTAACAATTGTAAAAGCATATAGCTAAGAAAATATTTGACATGTATTTTCAGTTTTTCTTAGAAAATACATATGCAGAAGTTAGTATGTTACGAAAAGGACCCATTAAAGTCTTTTGCAACACCTGATATGATCTGAACCATTCAACACAATCAATCACTTTTGATTGTAATTTTATATAACTTCAGTTAAGAAAGACTTAGATTTAATCAGTATTCAAGAAGTATTCAAACGAATCATATGTAGTTTTAAAAACCTTTGTACATTTCCAACCATGAAATTGTGTTGGAATTATCATACTTATGCTTCAATCCTTACTATCATAAAATCACAGAGAACATTGATACGAAAAAGGTTTTATTTGATAATTTTCCATTCCTATTTCTTTACTTCTCACTAAAATACATGTGTAAAATTGTATCAACATAAATTAAAATGTTCCGAAATACTGCAAAACAACATCAAATACCTTTTCATTGGTCATTAACAATGTTTTTGTTAAAAACATCTTAATATATACGCATAATTACTATAAACCAACTTTTATTTCCGAGTAAAAAATATTCGCGAGTTTCGCAACCTACATATTCGCAACCAATTTATTGTAATTTTTATTGGTAGAAATTCTTTCACAGTCGCGAAAAATTACTCGTTTTCAGTACTTTCAAGTTGATACTAAAAAGAAGTTTCAATTGAAATATCTATGTGAATTCCACAGAGTACAAATTGCGCCCAATTATTTAAGGAATAACGAAGCCCGTTATGCATAAATTATCCCATGTTTCCCACTATTGTTGATGTCCCTGGCATACTCTGCTAACTAGACAGTGATTCCTTATATTTCCATTTCATTGTGAAATAAAATTTAGACTTTAAAAATGCAGACATAGATTTAAATTAGACGAGGATTCCCATCCTAATGTCAGTAGTCCTCGCCCACAGACGTCAAACACAACGGCAGCCGCACGAAATTCTCATGCATATTTGGCCTCCTTAGCGTCAGACTCAGAGACAGATGCGCACGAGATTAGCATGCATATTAGGCCTCCTTAGCTCCTGACCTATTGACATGCCTATTTTACATTCCGGTAGCTTTATTAAGAAATTAACTCTGCTAACTTTCAAAGAGTTATCACAGAGAGAAAAATTAGAAATGGAAATATTAGCGTATCTATATATATTCATATGCGGCATATTTTGTTCAAATCTTTTTCGAGAAAACACTTGCGATTGCCTTCAACTCTACAGTAAGACGACGTATTGCCACAAACAATAATTGTTTTCATTCTTATGTCTTTACGATATATCCCGGTGAGCTTGAAATAAAAGATACCACTTGGTCTGACACATATATTTTACATTTGGGTAATTATTTATCTTGAAAAAGACATTAATGGTAACCTAGCAAACAGGGTTTACAATAAACTTGATGACTTTAATTAATTTTTTTGTCGTCAACTTCCATCTCTTATTTAGCTTTGTACCTTCATCACCGGTATACAGAGTTTATATCTCTCTGTAGACTCGATACACAAGAGCATGATCTACGTATAAAACATCTACTTAGTGTTTTATATCATAGAACCTTCAATAGCCACATTTTTTTCAGATGTGTTCATTCATTTCAAATATTGTCGATATTTTGTAGTTATATTGAAAATGGCTATTTTCGGAAGAAATTAGGAAAATTTCTGTCTAGATCTATGTCTTGGATAAACATTTGCTGTGTACCGAAATTGGAATTAAAGATTTGTGAGATGACTGGCGAATTTATGTTGACAAGGCAATGCACGCCAGAAGAATGAAGGCATGCGCAAAATTAGCGGAATCTGGTCAATTGCTGATTAGAGATTATCAGAATACAGGAATGTAAACTAGCGAAGAGAAAAATCGGAATTGTTCCTCTTGTCATGTCAGATGTTTTACATAAATTAATTTAAGGCTGTAAATTAAGATTTTATGCAAATACACTGACAATAGTTTTGCTCCGTTTGATATTCTAAAAACAAAATGAGGAGAGTTTGAATTGAAAATTGTCATTTATTTTGAACTAATAAATGACGAGACAAATCATGCCAAAATACTAATTAAACAAAATGAAAAACATTTCACAATCATAAAAAACATGTGCATAAAATTAACAAATACATTTCACCGCCTTATTGTGTTCATAGTGAAACAATGAATACAATAAACAAATCAAGATGGCTGGCGAATGTATGTTGACAAGGCAATGCACGCTGGAAGAATGAAGGCATGCGCAAAATTAGCGGAATCTGGTCAATTGCTGATAAGAGATTATCAGAATACAGAAATGTAAACTGACGAACTGAGTTGTTCTTCTTGCCATGTCAGATGTTTTACATAGATTAATTTAATGTTGTATATTAAGATTATCCAATCAATTGGGCCCTCGGCAACATATGTGAGGATTACCAAGGAATATCCTAGCATATTTCATCCCAAGACCCTGTTGTTATTTTGGAAATAAATATATTTAAAAATGATAATTAAAAAAAATCTGTATGCAATCAAGTAAAAAATAATACAGTCATGGATGTATTGTGAACATAAAAATACTAATTTTAAATAAATTCAAAGTATTTTAAATAAACATAATTGTACATTTCATGACCTTTAACATTCTTGCTAATGTACATCTTGATTTCTTTCAAAATTTATCATTCTATTTGAATACTTATCAAGATAAAATTAATTATATGACAGACAGTTTTATTGAAGTCTGGAGTGTTCTAATCGTATTCTTCGGTGACGCCTAATTCCAACCAAAATACCCACAAGAAGGCAAAAAAATGTAGTTGTCGCTGCGACGGACACTCCTGCTACTGCTCCTTTCGACAAACCGCTTCCATGCATAATGTCATCATAATTTTGTGAGAATGTCTGTTTTAAATTGCTCTTTTCTGTAGATGAAGACTGCATGGAGGTCCATTTTTTCTCGTCGGGATGGATCTTGCCCGTTTTGGGATTGACTATTCGAGTCCAAGACGTTTTATCATCAGAGATCATATAGTGTGCGGCTTCTTCCATACTTTCTGCTGGGACATCAATGTAAGGTGGAAATTGAGCACTGGGCAACTTCAAACCTCCCAATTTCCCTGTTTGAATACAATAGTTAACTTCGCAGGAATCATCAATGGTAACTAGATGGTTACTAAAGCCTTTTGGACAATATTTAGATGATCCTGGTCCGCTAGCTAGTGGATTAATACTTTGGCAACTATGAAATCCACCAAAAGGCACGGCATATGGACTTGCGAGTTCAAAATCATCACTTACGCATATTTGTGTGTTATACAAGATGTGGAAACTATTGTAATGTTGTGGACATGACTTTGAACCAGTATTTATATTATCAATGGTACTTGAAAAAAGACCACCAAATAAATAACCGCTGTCCGATGGCAATTGAGCTCCACTTTCTGCCTGGCACCAGTATGCTTGAAAATGGGCTGTTGCACTTACAGGGACATCATGACAGCATTTAAAAAAAAGCCAACATCTGTGACAACTAGGTGCAGATCTAGTGATCACTTTCTGACTGCTATATAGAGGTATTGCATCAAAACCGTCCGGGCATCTATCCGTGCCAGTTTGAGGGTTCAATGTGTATAAACCTTCGCAGGGGTTTTCGTTATTTGGTAACGACTGTCCGGATAATCTGCAGATCTGATATACTCCTCCAAAGCTGAGGTTTGTAAGAGGACTCGTACAAGACCCATCATCAAGATTTGCAACCTTACTAAAGTTAGGATCGGCTGGATTGGTGCATCCTCTGTACGTATTGTGCTTAAGATAAGTTGAAATTGCCATTTGTACATTCTGAACAACATTGTTAACAAGAAAATCAGATAGTTCGGGAAATGTTTGAGGTGAAATTACTGTATAAATGGGCATTCCGTCTCTATCGATCGTAACTAAGTCATTTCCGATCATGTTTGACCAATTGGTAATATTAAAATTATCGGGGCTCAATATGGGACCTCCATACGTCCTTATGTCGGAATCAGTTATGTATTGATTATATTTATCCACAGAACTCTGAGTATTGCTGAACCGTGATGATAAGCTAACGCTGAAAAGTCCAGGAAATGAAAAGCTAGAGGCGACAGAAATCGTCGTTTTGTCCATTGTACTGTCACTGGTAATCGATGACTTTATGTGATCTACTTTCACAATCGATGCTCCGGCTTCTACACTAGTTATAACATGAGACCCATAATCTCTTATCAGCAGCTGGCTTTCATATTGCGTGGACAAACTGCGATTGTGTTGAATGTGGTTAGCTATTCTTAAAACCCGTTTCCGAAATTCTGGATTGAGCTGCGAATCAGGTATGACTTTAGCCGTGTAGCGACGAAACCTTGCTTGCACTTTTGTAGTCATTGCTTTATCTTCGATTTGATGTGATTTTACGTGTTGAAATTCGGTGGACATACTTCCAGAAATTTTTCCCGCTAGAGTCCATCCATATCCATTTGCATTGATAGAAAAAGCCGTGTCTGATTCATACTGGGACCAATGATCATATATCTGCGAAAAAATGTTCATTTGACTCTTTTTAATTGGTATCACAACGACATCGTTAGGGATAAGGTACCGTCTGTCTTCTGTTGTTTTGCAGTAAGAGTAATTGTAGTTTAATACAACGCCTCGGTTTTCGTTAATAAGGTTGTCCCATCCTAGCCCGGGCAGAACCTCAAATATAAAAGGTGTGCCTCCATTTGTAAGGTTACAAGCGTGTGGGTTGTCATCATTAAACAGAAAACTTTCACAAAGGTGTGCGGTTAAAACCAAGTAAATAATTTTTTTAAACATAGTGCTCCTCTTGAGAGGTCTACTGTGCAGGTTTACTGTGAACTGCTCTTTATATACACCTTAGCTTTTAGATGTACTTTGACTTAGATTCATGTATCATACATTTGACTTCACCTTCACCCCTTTTAAAACTATTTACTATAAAGAATTCGACCCACAAAATGCCTTATTTGGCCTAGCAAATTTGTAAATTATGAAAAGGACATTAGAAAATATGTTTTGGGTTATTATCAACCTAGAACATCGGTAGATTTCACATGTGCAACAATTTCGTCAAAACCGGATATTACGATGTCATACTAAATTATAAACCGCAGCATGGTTCGAGGTTTTCCGGAAAATTGCTCAAATTTTACATAATAAATCGTGGTTTTCGCATAGAGCACAGTCGTTACCGCAAAATATTGAAACAGAAAAATAATCATAACTGTTCGAGAAGTAATTTCCAATGAAAATGTTCTGCGGTAACAAGTGTGCTCATGTTGAAAAAAAATAAAATGAAATGTCAACGTGTGTAAAAAAGCTATGATCAAGAACCACCATATTTGTCTTTGTCTATTACGCAAACTTTAAAAGATCAATTAGAAAGGTGTATAATATTGATTTTGAGAGTGGATAGACACTCATATCCCACAAGTAAGAAAATGTTATCTGAGGCACCCATAGACACATTTGACTGCTGGAATAAATATGATGGGTTCAGTCTTAAAAAAAAAAAGACTTTTTTAAAAAATGCCGATTTATCGACTTTTCTTTTCTAAGTTAGATTGATTTACAGGCAAGTGCAACTTTCAAACGTATTATATGTATGAATACCGCGAATAAAAACTTTGATGTCAATTAATATTGTTGTTTATGGCTTTGACAAGTAGCCTAATGAATTAAGAGTTAAATTTAAACTTTGTTGTTATCAAGAAACGGTAATTTTTTAGAGTCAGTCACTAATTGGTGGGTCATAAGACATCGACTAAATAGATAACACACAAGGTGATAGAAAAAGCAGTCAATTGTTCGCTGAAGACAATAAATGTGGTGAAGAATTTAAAAACTACATTTTCTGAAATCAAAGGGGAAAAACTGATAGGTAATCACAGTTGTACGTGACGTTACTCAGTGTACGTCATTTATGACGTCATAATAGATGCAATCATTAGGAATCAATGCCAGGGAGAAATGGAAGAAAATTCTTCTTTTTTTTTTTTTTTTTTTACAGATTTAGTTTCCTGTCGCTTTGTTAAATTCATTTTATTGAAACGGGAAATTATCTATTATTTGAAACATTAGCACCTCTGTAAACTGGATTCAAAGTAGAACTCACATGTTTGCACGTTGAATGCACATGTCCGCTATAACAAATCCCCACGTCGATGCATACAATACATGGAATTGTATTATATAGTATCACACGAAGCAACAATCGGTTTTTATTTCTATATCTAAATAACATTCATTTCACTACATTAAATCCGCGTAGATAATTTTCATGCACTTGCATAAAAACGTGAAAAATAATTTTCAACTGTATAGGCGTCGGAAGAAAACTGAAAGGGGGGCTTATTGAAAATGTGTGTGTGTGTGGGGGGGGGGGGGGGGGGGTTAAACCAACACAAATAAGTAAGCCCCAATTTTTTAATGCCTAATGGCTATATTATGTATATCTTTGTAAAAAAAAAAGGGGGGGCTAAGCCTATGATATATTACGGCGCCGCTGGAGGGCCAGGTAAAAAAATATTTTTATTTGTTCGGACAAATTAGAAATTCGTTCGGACGAATTAGTTATTTGTTCGGACAAATTAGATATTCGTTCGGACGAATTAGTTATTTGTTCGGACGAAGTAGATAGTCGTTCGGACAAATAAGTTATTTGTTCGGACAAATTAGATATTTGTTCGGACGAATTAGATATTCGTTCGGACAAATTAGAAATTCGTTCGGACGAATTAGTTATTTGTTCGGACGAATTAGATATTCGTTCGGACGAATTAGTTATTTGTTCGGACGAATTAGATATTCGTTCGGACAAATTAGAAATTCGTTCGGACGAATTAGATATTCGTTCGGACAAATAAGTTATTTGTTCGGACAAATTAGATATTTGTTCGGACAAATTAGAAATTCGTTCGGACAATAAGTTATTTGTACGGACGAATTAGAAATTCGTTCGGACGAATTAGTTATTTGTTCGGACGAATAAGATATTCGTTCGGACGAATTAGTTATTTGTTCGGACGAATTAGATATTCGTTCGGACAAATTAGAAATTCGTTCGGACGAATTAGTTATTTGTTCGGACAAATTAGAGAAATTGTGAACAACTATCAGGAAACCGCGAATAATGTGCGGTTTGCACCAAGACGTTTCATTTTATTTTGATTCTTTGCAAAATAACTTTAATGAACAACATAATATCAATAAATATTTTGAAGATAAGTCGTTTTAATGTTGATCTCTTTCTTATGATTTTTATGTACATATTCACTACCGTGCAGTTATTAATCATGACATGTGACTGATTTTTGAAATACATTTCTGATACATATGTAGCCGATTTTTAGCTGAAATATTGCCGATTCGGCGTAAAACATTCAATCAATTAATCTGGTACATATGCGGTGTATAAAATGATTAAAAGGTCCTCATTGAGTTTTTAATTAAATATTCCTGTTTGTGAATTTAGAAAACTTCACAAAAATTAACCTGTCCGTATTGATGCCAGGTTGTTCATATGACTCGCGAGCCGGTGAATTACGAGGTCAACCGATCAATCTGGTATATTCCCTATAGTCCATTGATTTTCAGAGCATAATTATAACCCCCTCCCGTTATTGGAGAGGTACATGTAGTCGAACAAACTATTTAATTTCACTTTCAGCATTTCTTAATTTTGTTTATACGCTTTTACAGTTGAGTACCAGTTTGAAGGTTTGATAGGCCAATGACTCACATAGAAAGGGAAATTATGAAAGCAACCCCTTTTACGGGGAAAATAAATCATGAATGAATGTCAAAATATTTTCAAGTAACACCCCCCCCCCCCCCACTCCTCTATTTAAAAAACGATCGATTGTCTTAATCATTGAGAACCTTAACTTGCATTAAATTATGATGTGTTTTTAAATTTTACTGCACTTTCTAGGAACGTACATGTATTCATCTATTTTTTATCCTTTTCCCGGAAAGGGGCGTGTGTTTTAATTTGGTCAATATTATACCTGTATGTTTTAATTCATGCGCTTTTCTGATATTTAAATATAAAATAAAATTTATATAGATACTTAATAATAGTTTTTAACGATCTTAGAAAGAATCCATTGGAGATGGACTTATGAGATTCCCTCTTTTTGTTCCTTTATCACAAAATACTTAAATGTGGGAACAGCGGTATAGAAGCAAATCTACAAATGTCCTAGCTAGTAAGCCCCACCTTAAAAAAAATTAAGACCCTCGAATAAGAGGCTCGATATTTTAATACAATGCAGCCACGTAGCATCGTTTTTGAAAGTTGCCCAATGTTGACAGTCCTATTTCGTGGGGGGGGGGCTTACTTTTTCAATGCCAATTTTTTCCCGTACCAATTGCCTGCAGTAGGAGTAAAACCTTAAGGAGTGGATCTCATCTTTTCAAAGAAGCGGTAACTGACCACTGGCACCCCAGTGTTAGTCAGGGATGGGAGTGAAAAGATGTTTGATAAGAAGTAACTGACCCTTTGAATTTACTAGTGGGCTCTCAGAAAATATACTTTCAGAATGGCAGACTTTAGGCCAATAATACAATGTATAAACCGGTATACGCAGTAGATCCGTTATTTCCGAATATTTACAATCAACATACCCGACTTTAATATCACATGTCTAGTTGCTACGTGTGTATGTCATGGTCCAAAGAGCTATTTATGTATTAAAAAAGGATGAATCCTCCTGAATAGACAAATTGTATATCTCTCTTTACAGGATAATTTGTGCAAACATCTAATTTGCCCGAACAAATATCTAATTCGTCCGAACAAATAACTAATTCGTCCGAACGAATATCTAATTCGTCCGAACAAATAACTAATTCGTCCGAACGAATTTCTAATTTGTCCGAACGAATATCTAATTCGTCCGAACAAATAACTAATTTGTCCGAACGAATATCTAATTCGTCCGAACAAATAACTTATTCGTCCGAACGAATTTCTAATTCGTCCGAACGAATTTCTAATTTGTCCGAACGAATATCTAATTCGTCCGAACAAATAACTAATTCGTCCGAACGAATTTCTAATTTATCCGAACAAATAAAAATATTTTTTTTACCTGGCCCTTCAACGGCGCCGTAATATATGGCCCTGGATAATGTTTATATTTATTATAGTAACTTAGTATCTTTATTGGCGTATACATTGCATACATGTATATTGCCACCATTTATAGCTTGGGGTGGGGTGTTATAAAAAAGCAGATATATAATTTGACAAAAATTAATAGATATTTGTTTACAAATATCCAGAGTTTAATATCTAAAAAATCCTGAGTACATGTAAAATTACGTGTAAAATCTGTAAATGTAAATTACTTGTGCATGACGCAGAGTTGTTTTTGTGATGTTTTCTTTCAACCAATACTTTCCTTGTCGTAAATAACCGTATACTGGTAGATAACAAAGCACAAATTATATGTAGTTAACTTATTTTAGATCTGTAACACGTAAGGGGGAAGGGCTTAAATTTCATTCGAATGCCGTTTTCTTTTTACTTTTATGATTGAATGACTTTAAATGATTTTTTTTTGAGCCATAAATCCTTGAAAACTCATCCAAAGAACCTGAATCAAATATATTTTGAGAATGAAAATAAACCAGTTCCATTCGAAATACCTAATAGTGTGAATTTTGCTTTTTTTCTGCATAAATATATTCCACCAACTTCAGAAAACTATAAAGTGTCCTTTGGGGAAGGTATAGGGAAAAGGTGGGGTGGGGACTATGTCTTCCTCTGCATTTAATATCGGCATATCGCTGGATCCGCTACCACGTACATGTACTAAGATTAGTAGTTTATCACTACACGTTAGAAGAGGCCGGGGAAAGGGGGGGGGGGTTTCCATGCTTTGCCATAAATTATAGTTACGTTCATTACATAAAATTATATCAGCATTAATGAGAACTACAGGACTTGTCTAAAACTAGACTTCAAAATTATATGATTTACTGGACACGGGTATATTTTCTTCAACAACAAAAAAAGAACTTTGTATAAATGTTCGTCCTTTGTATTAACCCCCCCCCCCACCCCCATCTTTTTTTATCAAACTGCTTACTACGATATACACGTGTTTTCGATTTCAAGAACAACAGAGATCATTTTTCACTGTCCTCTTATGCTGTCTTTAGTAAGGCCTTTTTAAGGAGCTTTTTTCGGGTAAATCAATCTTTCCCGATAAATATTAGTAAAATGTTAATGTCTGTACCTGTATTTCACTTTTTATCTTGACGTGTGTTTATAAGAATTACATACGCAATACTACACATGGAAATCATCATGTGAAAATAAAATGGAAAGTGGTAAACGACAAGCAATGCACAAGTTTAAAAAAAACATACTAAATTTATTACATTTAAGTCAATCGATAACGATGTATTTACGACATATTACAAATACCGTCCTGCATACATTAATTATTTTACTAGTCTTGATCCAGCGATTGGCTGGTTCGCGAAGATAAATATCTGCGAAGCTGAGGTGTGTGCAAATCTCGCGGATATTTCTCGCTCGCCTATGAAAATTGGTTAACAGCTGAGGCCTGTACGACAGACTACAAGTTCGCGAGCGCTCGCCAAGGTATCAAAAATGTGTAGTAAAAAGATCCTTTCAATATCGTGTTCTTCTTTTCAAGTAGTGTATCGGTAATTAGATTTTGATTTTTAAAAGGCTCCAATATAAACTATTTTATGGATCTAAAGCTACCTCAGCGGAAGTGATTTCCAATATTTTTTTATTCCATTCAGTCAGATTTTTCATCTTTTTTGTTTTAAATGATTGATTATAAAGTTGATAAGATAAATATCTGATACTAATTACTGCATTTAAAGGCCTATATTCGTATATGTCTGTAATAGCAAAGCCATTCTCTATCACTAATTGACGTGACGTTACATTACAAAAAATGACGTTCCTATTGCATTTTTCTACGAAAACATTGCCATATTGCAAGACCTCGTTTTTAAAAAGTATAATAGATATTGAAAAAAGAAAAAACGGTAATGAAAAGCTTAAAGTCTATACTATCTATGATAAAAATTGTGTTAATATTTTGCATTTTTGATGGTTCGTGGACTAAGCTCTTTAAAGAAGCCTTGTGTCGCCTATCGTTATGGAAGATAACCTAGAAAAAAAATGCATACTAATTAATATGTTCTTCCTGATTCTAATTTGATAATCGTTTGATTTTGAATAATCTAGTTTATCAAATCTGGTTTTCCCTGATATCCGCTCACCTAGAAAAAATTTTCATTGTATATGAAACTAAAGATAGAGCAAAAATAATATAAAAGAGACATCTGCGGGAGCAAAGGACTATTTTGTTAGCACTGAAGTATCCTGTAAGGTTTATATCTTTTAATATGTTCAAATCATTCAGAATTTTGGAATACATTGTCTTCCTGGAGAATGTATCATGTTTTTGATTACTTTTCAGTTATTTTTAATTATCGAGCGAGAGTTTTTTTCACTGATAAGAATTTTTCTTCATTCAGGTCACGAGTGCTTTGGGATTCCCCCCCCCCCCCACCACCACAAATATACACCCCGGGTCAAAGGATAACATTTTACTTTGTCATATTTTATGAATTAATTCTCTAGTACATACGTACAAGGTTTTCCACGTGAAAAAATACATAGAAATATTGCTTTATATAAAATGATACCCACAGTGTAATAAAATAGAGCAGCTATTATTATACATGCATGAGGTACATGACCTACAGATGATAAGTGTCACCTAAGGATTGCCCATAAAATATTATGAATTTATGAGGTAAATAAGATACATATGATAATTATGCGGAAATGAAAAGAAATGTAAAGAACATAATATGCGAAATAATTTTGTGTGGCAGACAATTATAAAAACTGGTAAGAGGTGTAATTTGGTTACAGTGCACTTGAATTGGTGTTAAAAACTACTCAACCATAAAATGTATGATGTAACGTAGGAAACGTTTTTGGAAGCCAAAACCTGTGAATATTGATGATGAGTTTTGTGAACAAATTTTCTTGTACCAATTGATGCATTGGGGATGTAAATATCGTTTTTCGCATATTTCAAAAGATAGTAAGTAATCATAATCAGACCATTCACTCTAAAACTGACTGACATTCAAAGTTACCAAATTGGCTGGATTCTGTATCTTTTATCTTTTTTCCTAAGGTAAAGCATTTGAAAGAGTTAGAATGCTCCAATTACTCCATGTCGACTTAGGGCTACCCTGTCGGAAAGGTTGAATAATATTCCTATGAGACGGATAAAATGCAATGATGAACTCCTTTTACAGAAAAATCAAGGTTTTTACAAATGAACTAGGGAGACGATAAGTTCACTATCATGTGTTCCTTCTTCTAAGCTGATATGAATTAATGGTTACATAAATAAAATTTTCCTCTTAGCAATGAAGCTAATGCTTATTTTGATAATAGTATGTATATACATCTGAAGAAAATATATATTAAAGATCGTTCAAATCAAATCTTCGGGGGCATATGCTTAATAAAAGCTTAATTAATCATCATATCATTGGGAACAAAAGTGAAAAATTGCTTTAGGATTTGTTTTCAAATATTGTGCTGATAAGAGCAAAATTGCAATATTAACTTTTCTGATATGTGATGCTGAACAAATTTTCGAAAAATGTAGTTAAACAGAATTCCTGCTTCTCCTAATCTACAAATGTAAAGCAGTCTAACGTTAGCATTTCTTTCATTCAGAAATAGAACAAGAAAATATTTTTGATGATATGAATAAAGCAGTTATCTGGTTTGGTTTGACATTGATAAGATATATAATCTAATGATCGTCCGTGTTAGACTTTCAATTTAAATATCGACTAAAGATAATCAAAATATGATGACCTATATTATTTAAAAATAATTTTACAAGAAGAGGAATTTTTGTTACGTTTTTAATTAATGAAAATTGATCCTTAATATATTAAATATTGTACTTGAGAAGTACTTCTTGTTAGATTTTTGATTAATAAAGATACTAGTTCCATCGCTTTTCAAAAATATCAGTACCTTTTAATTTCATAGCCTTTTCTTTGGGGGAAAATATATGTGTTAGTGGTTAGCTAGTTGTTTAATGTCCCTCTCGAATATGTTAACTTGCATGGAGATGCCATAATTTAGAGGGTTGCAAATTTATACCTAAAGTTGGCACTCGGAGTCATTAACCACTTTCCCCGCAGTCACGCATTTTAATGCGTATACATACAGTTTCCTATTTCTATCGCAAAATCACACATATACCATTTCCCCGCAATCAATCTTTTTTATGCACATTAAAAATTTCAATTAATCTTCAATTCATTGCCAAATTCATTTTCTTAATACCCTCTTAAATGTCATAAAATATTCTTATTAAAATTTAACGTCATGATATTATTTACGCTAACCTCATCAAAAGAACCGGTCTTCACGTCCTGCAGTAGATTTGAACCTGTAAAATAATGATCAGTTCCTTATTCCGTGACTATATAGTAGATTCTCCAATCTCCGAAACACGCGGGCGACAAGTGGTAAAACAATAGATGACTTTCTTAATGCCGTCTTTTAGGGTACGAACATTGCGAATTATGATTACTATTTTACAGTAAGAAATCCAATGTCGTTTAATTAAATCATTTTAATTCTACTATACAGTCGTTTGGCCAGTTCCGAATGATTATTAATTTAAGAGCTAATAATTCCAATCTTAATTTTATTTATCGATTCCCTGTGTTCTGATTGGACGAAAACAAATTCAAGAAAAAGTTTACACATCGATGAATTCTTCAATCAGAACTACTTTCTTGACTGTTGTAAAAACAATGAAAACAGATACTTCTAGTCCGTTTTAGCTACAAGAAACTTGAAATAAAAAATAAATGAATGATCGAATGAATAAAAAAGGACTGACAGACGGGAATATTATGTTTATGTCACTGTCGCATCACGAGTGTGAATTTTAAAAACTCGCTGATCATGCTGTCAATTTCTCGACGTTCCATATCAGCTCAGTTGGTATCGTTGTGATAGGGAAAAGAAACGTACCTCAGACTCTTGCCTTTCTGGCATCAAATTCATATGTTTACATCCTACAGATCCCATATTCTCCCTAAATCTTTGAACGAACCATAGCAAATCGAGGACGTCGTCGGTCTTCAACTTTCGTCATGACGTCAACATGGCCATGGTCAAGGACGAATTATTCTGGAGAATACGCGTATTTACGATATTTGTTGACTTAAACAACATTCAATGAATTTTTATAAGTTTATTTATTGATTGTTTTGACAATTTAAGTTGGATTTTATCGATATTCATCTTGTACACGTTTCTTTGTGGCATCGGTGGCATTAAAGTATTCCTACGCCGTACAAAATAACGGATTGTATGGCGGCCTCAAAGGGAAATAATTTTAATAATTTAAAAACTTCGTAATTGGAATTATAAGAATTAAACGTTCTTTTTTCAGAATTTATCGATGTGTAAACTCTGCCTTTTTACTCACAAACTTTACATAAAAGTGCTTCGCACTTTTATTCAGTTTGTGAGCAAAAAGGCAGAGTTTACACATCGATAAATTCTGAAAAAAGAACGTTTAATCCTATAATAATCAAGACATTCAAAGGTGTAAAAAAAATTGATAATTATAGTATGAAGCTTATTTATGAGTGTTCGAATTATCCAAAGTTTTGATTTGTTGCCATCAGCTAGTTCGGTTTCGTTATCGTACTTGGAAGAGTCGACATACTTTTTCAATGCAACAAATCCGAATCACCGCAACACGTACATGTAAGTCTGCAGAAAAACGTCTGTAGATATTCCAGTTATACACATAAAACAACATTCCAGGTATCAAAAATAATTTTGATATGTACTCTAGCAAATACTAAAAACTTCTAATATAAATATTTAGAACACTGGAAGATATCGGAATATTTTCTTGTTCTTCTTCATTAGAATGCGGTTGTTTACTTGTTTATCGGAAGATTTATTTGGTTAGGAGGAAGAAGCACTCAATGAGATTGGAGTGACCAGAGTTCAGATGTTTGGATAAATTAGCTACAACAAATAATATTTAAAGATTCTGCAAAAGACTGGAAATTATTTTAAAAATGCATTAGAAGTTTAAAAAGCACTCAAGGTCAGAATAATAGTAATTAAAATTCAAATCAAAATTTAAAGTAATCATTGCAAATTTCGAGGGAGTTACAAATATGGAGATGTAAATCTACAAACGTAAACTTAGTATGAAATGAACGGCCGGGATAGACAGGATTTCAGTGGAAAGCTGAATCATTTAATTTCTATGAAATACACGATTCTGATTGGTTGAAAAATTCTTTTGATACCTGCATCAATAAAATCTAGAGTTCGCTTGCACTAAGCAGCCGGAACTACTTTGGCAGTCTTTACATGTATATTTCCCGCTTCCAGGTTCTTTCTTGAAATAATTAAATACTTTTACTAACATGTTTACCGGGTAATAAATATTTTCCTGAATTTCGAAACCTGTCCGTTATGTTCTTGACTTATTTTCTACTTTCGTTTCTTGTTGAATTATCGCCCTTTGCTAAACAAATGAAATCGTCTGCATAACAACAGTACAGTTTTGGGAAAGAAGGAGAGAAATCGACATAATTTTGTTAAATGTTTGGCTTTGAGATGTCTGTTATGAACAATAGAATTCTGAAGAAACGTTTTTATGCTACCAAAGAGAGGAAATCCGAAAACCATTAATCTGTTAAATTTTGGGAAACGAATGATCGAGAAAAACGACATTGCATGAATGAGGACATATTCTTTTAATCTAACACAGTCGACAGCAGACTCTTTCAGGTTTTACAGCATTGACAGGTTGTGATACGTACATGTGTATTTATAATATATTCAGATGAAAAGATGTTCAAATAGAAATCCAAAATTTCTGTGACCAACTGTTAGGATATTTGAGTAGCTTCCCTTTACATTTACGAACTTAGATAACTTACCGGGGAAAATATACCGATTGGGATAACACAACAGGTAAGTTTTTTGTGTTAAAGAACTGTAAATTATTTCAGAGAATGTTGGTAATGCCACGACAATATTTAAGAACGTTTCTCGTTTGAGCCATTTTGAATTTCAGCAACGTTCACATTGTTGTGATGTATTCTTACGCACTGTTTTTGATGCGTAAATTCAATAGAAAGGTGAAAGAAAGTTACGTTTTATTTATTTAAAATCATAATTAAATGATAAGAAATGAATGTAATATTTTTTCCTTTGATCGATGTATCAAAGAAAAATTTGGACGGAAAACTTTTTCATCAATGCACGTGATACTAGTACCATTGGGGCATGATGTATTTCTGACGTCATACTTCCATAAACATCATTCAGTTTCTTTCAATGTTTTATTTTGTCTTGCATTACGAAAACTCGTTATATATAGTCTCTCTCAACTTGCTATATTACGAGTTTCCGTAATTTAACTATATTACGAAAAATAGTAATATAAGAATAATATTACGATATTTTGTAATATTACGATTTCTTGTAATATTACTATATTTCGTAACATTACGATTTTTCGTATTGGACTGGACTGATACAGATAAGACAATTTTCTAGACTTGCGCAGTTTTTGTCAAATTATTAAAATTTTCACACGGCGTAATTTATTTACATTTTTTTTTTATATTAGAACTAATAAAGTTGAGTATAATGTTTAGTATATCCTAAGAAATTATTTATTGTAATCATAACGATGACAAAAAGATTGTTTAATTTAATAAAAAGTGGAAAGCTGAATCTTGACTGTCTTGGTTGCATTTCATACAGGTTGGGTAACATCGCCACTCCCCAACCATGTCAACCGCTCAGGTCCGCAGAGTTCAGAAGGAATTATATAATCAAGACGAAGAGCTAGTATGAGAAATCCCGGTACCTCTTCACGAGTTCCAGTGAATGAGTTAACCTGACTATGGAAAGCGAAAATTAATTTCTCTTTATTTTAAGAAAAGTGGCTGGAGAATCTCTTTAACTTTACTACAGATTGAAAAGGAAGTTGGTTAACCTCTCATTGCGGAATTTAATAAGATCCTGGTGGATATCAAACATATGCATGATCGGCCCAATGTTATTCGGGACTCTGCCTTCCTAAACCTTTGCTGGTTGGGATATAACATCAACTATGGCTGGAGTCCAACCAGAATGAGGTTGACCCGGTTATGATAAATTCATTCATCGTTGTTTTCTTCATTGTAAACGTGACTTATTATACCTCCGCTTGAAAAGCAGGGGGAAGGGGCATATAGTTATGGGATGTGTGTCCATCCATACGTCTGTATGTCCGTCCGTCTAGCTGTACGTCCGTCCGTCTGATACCCTTTGGGGTACTCATTTTGTATCCACAAACTCCTTTTTTTACCAATAAAATTTAATAAAGCTTCACAGAATGTAATTAGGTTTTCAAGGAATCTTCTTTGTAAAGTAGTGCCAATGTACACCTTCTATTTTATCATTTTGATCTGCCACATAATTTGGGCTCCCTTAGCGTTACATGGATACTGCCCTTCTTTCTAATATTGAATGGTATATCCATCTGTTATCCGCAATTCCTCCATTCCACTGATTAAGATTTAATGATACTTACGTAGATTCTTTATTTCAATGTGCCATTGTGGCCTCTTATTTTACTTTTTGATCTGACACTTTTTTCGGGTCTACAGAGCAAAACATGGACTTTGTCTTAATGATCATATAGAAGGCGTTGGGTATCATTAAAGAGAGCTCAGTGCTCAAAGTACCCCTATTTTCTATCTATCCTTTCGATATACAAATAACTTATTGGTAAGCAAATAATTTATCTTTTCTTAAGCATGCCATGTATATTCTTTGATTCAGGGTTGAATTGAATGGATACCGCTAGGGTATTCGGAACACATCGGCTTATTCGTAACTGGTAAAATGGACACCTATTTTAACTTGCGAAATAATTTTTCGGGGGGATTGAACTACCTTGACAAAAAAAATTAAATTTTGAAATAATGTCTTGTTTATTTTAGCACTGCCGAATCCGTTTCTTATTCGGAACTGGTCAAACAACTGTATATATAAAATATATTAAGATAAAAAACAGTATTCAACATCAAAAGTATAAAAAAAAAAAAAAAAAACAGTACAAAATAGGAGCAGAGCAATCAAAGATATCCAATAAATCAGAGGTGGAATCAGCTGCCATGGAGAGTGAGCATCCCCTGCTGACCGGTCACACCTGGCGTGTGCTCCTTGTCATTATCGGGAAATAACGGAAAAATCCGTCGATAATACAGTATATAAATAATAAACTAACAATTAGAATGAAAAACGTCAGTCAACATTTGACTCTGTAATAAATTGTATTTGCTGACAAAGTCTTTATATCGACTTTAGAAGTTACCAATTGATGACTTTAAACGAAACTACTGATATTCTTGTTTCATAAACTTTGTTTGTCAATAATTTATTATTACTTGACGTTCTAGAAATCGTTCATACGTAGAGCATGCTCTTGCGTACCGAATCAACGTAGACACATAAAATTCCGTACGCAGGTAATTGATGAAGGTATATTGCTGCATATTAAGAAAGGGCAGTTGACTTTAGAAAAGTTAAAGTCATTACGTTTGTCATAGAGCTTGGTTGTTAGATTACCATTAACGTCTTTTTCAAGTAAAATATCCAAATATGAAACAGATATGTCAGGCTTTGCGGTATCTTTTATCTCAAGCTCATCAGGATACATCGTATTGACATATGAATGAAAAAATACAATTTTTTTTATTTTCTATCTTATAATGGCATTATTATTTATCAAAAATATCATTATCATTAGTCTAGGTCATATTTTGGCTGATTTGTTTCATACAAAGTTTTAGATCTTCGTTTTACACTGAATTTGACAACGGGATGTTCCTTGTATCTGGTCATTTTACCAGAGTTACGGCGAATGCGATCGTGGGATCTTCACTCCTTCTTGACATCTGATTTGTGTTGAAATTTTCAGGGGTCCATGTTTTATTCGTTATCTTCGATTTCTTCTTTCTGCATCATAAAATCAAAAGAAATCAAAACGGCCACTTAGTAGCTGGCAGTCAATTTTATCTTAATGTAATAAAATCAATAATTACTCTGATGTCCTTTCAAATAATTATTTATTTGTCAGGCCATTTCACGTCATATCAGTAAGAAAAATTCTAGAGTCCTGAACATGGCCATCTTCCCAAGTCAAGAGTTTCTGATCCGCTCCGCTCCACATAAACCCTTGACCGAATAGGCTAAGTTTGACGGGGTTTACTGTCACGCCATCTACTGAGAATACATATTTTGAACTCTCCTGACCTCTGCTATTATCCAATCAGAGTAAACGAATTCAAAAGCGAATTCGAGATAATATTGGTAGTCGGTAATAAATTCAATATAACTCAACTAAAAAACTGAGACAAACCTTTAAAAGGGTTTTCTAATGAAAAATACGTTATCCTTGGGACTAAAACTGACGTGTTTTTCTGTTTACGATGTAGTTTCAGTTTAAATAAAACAATGATTTTGATTGGTTCCTGAAAACTTGCATGAGGCCATTCAGAGAACGCATTTCTAACCCCGTCAAACTTAGCCTATTCGGTCAAGGGTTTATGTGGAGCGGAGCGGATCAGAAACTCTTGACTTGGGAAGATGGAACATGGCAATCATTTTGAATTGATCTTGCAAATCGGATCATGTAATGTGATTCTTCGTGTAAGTTGTCACTAACATTGTTACACCACTGTTAGAATATTAATTATAATTCATTTGAGTGGAAAGCTACAAAAAATCTATGATTTTAGCATTCCAAAGTAAATTAAATACTTGTACATGAATATTTTATATGCATGCAAGCTTTACTAATAACATGTCCCAAATTGATAAGGGTTGGTGCTGTTGTTGAAGGTTAGTTAAGATTAGTACATTTTGCAAATTCTCTTATCTTATTACAAGTTTTGTAAGGTATAGTATCAATTTGTCAAAAAAATCATTGAAGTACTTCCCTTGTCACTTTAGAACTCATTTTCCAAATTATTCATGTACAGATTAAGATGAAAATGACTCTTGGTTTTTTTTTGTTTTGTTTTTGTTTTTTTTTCTTTTTTTTTTTTTTTTTGTGAGGGGGATATTTTTTTCTAGTAATGAATGTTACAAAGTATTATCATTTTTGTAAATGTAGACCAAAAAATATTTCTATCACTTGGCATTAAAATTTCTGTATATCTGTTTGAAATAAACCTGAAATAAATCTCCTTTACAAAACAGCCATTATTTATTATAAAAAGGGAATGCTAAATTACTTTCAGAAAATACTGAACGTCTAAAATTAAAACGATTGATAATAAGGAACCAAGACAAAGCATCTCAACGGGGATTTTTTTTGTTTCAGATTCATTCTTAATGCTCATGTGATCCTTGTTGTACTTTTTGCTTCATGATCATTCAGGAAAGGTATTTGCCAAATTCCAAATGCAAATTTTATTTTTACTTCCTTAAACACTCTTTTTGCTTTTTGTTTTGTTCTATTGTATATAATTTGAAATTTATGCTGTCACAAGTTTATATTGAGGAAATATTTTATCGTTATCGGCTTTGAAAAAGGAATTTTTATTTTTTCCGTGTGAATCTGTTAAATGTTTGTTGGCTGTATTTTTGGGTTGTTCTTCCTGGCAAATATCCTGTGGGTACACCAGATATTGTAAGTAAACAAAATGCAAAAAATATAGCTTAATTAATTTTATAGGCATGGAAATAATGACACCTAATCCCGCCTTTGGTTTATGATGTCCAGGTTTGCTCTGCTCTCGATTTGACTTGTTTGAATGGACTTCTGAACTTTAATTTAAGGTTCATTGATACATGTACTCTGATAAGAGAGATAACTCTTAGTGGCATAAATGTCTATTATTCCTTCATAGATTTGCGAAGCTGGAGAGTCTTTTTTGTCTAATTTTGCCCCGCAAGCTATGCTATAATTGTTTGTATTTTACTTAACAAATACATTTCCTCTGGAAAATTATTAAGGTTCAAGCAACATTTTATATAAGTGAGCAGAGGGTTTATGACCCTTAATACTGTCTTTATGAAATAAACATGTATACAAAATATAATTTATAAAATCATCATAGAATGTGTCTGTTTCGTCTGTTGTCACACTTAATTCAAAGTTATAGGTGAAATTCTAAATACATCATATTAGACGAGTCAAAAATTAAGGTTAAGATGTGAGTTGAAAGGATTTTTTTTTTAATTAAGGATAATTTTTCGTAAAACATCTAAAATTGTTTATCAATGAAGATTTATTCGAGAAAAAAAAGATTGATGCGATATATATTTTTTGTAGTGAATTTTGACGGAACTTGTGATTATGTCGGCACAATCAGTATGGATGATGACGACATTTATTACCTTAAATGGACTGGATCTGAATGGACCCAATCTTGTTCGTATACATTCAGTCCCGGCGCAAGTAATAAAATATGCGTGGAGGCTCAACAATTCTTAATTTCTGAGTGTACTGATAAACTTTGGTATTATGGGGGACTCTTAGGAAGCGAACTACAAAGGGTAAAACTATTCATAGTATTTTTATCATAAAAATGATTGAACATTATTATTTATCCTTTAGAATACAGCATTATTTATGAAGAAAATGGAATTTTACTCTAAGGTCACTAATTTTTGTAAGTTTCTTAAGGTTTTAACGGACACGCCCCCCCCCCCCCCCAAAAAAAAGAAAAGAAAAAAAAGAAAATCCTCTTTCGAATATCATCATTTTCGATTGCAATATGATAAGTTTTCTTCATAAAACAAAAAAAATCCCGGCTGTTTAGAAATGTATATTTCTTATTCAAGGAAGAAAATAAACGAATATTTGTACACTGCAATCTAACTATTGCATGAAAGATTTGAATGATCAAAAGAATTTATTTTGTATGTATTGTTTATTCCACAACAGACATACAGTTGTTTTGATTCAAGACCTGAAAAATTCTGTGGCGAGGAATTCCATTATGTCAAGATCAAATTAACAACGTCGTCAAAAACGAATACACTCGGTTACTTTACACTGAAAGTGACGACGAAAGGACCTATTCCAGGTGCGTTTTGGCTTTTTGAATACCGGTACTTCAGTGGATTTATACCTACTTTAGATAAAGTATCGCCTTGAAAGGACAATGTTCACTCATAAAACTTAGACGATCTCACTTTTGATCTTAGTCTCACTTTTCCACTCTATATTCCTTTGGTAAAAGTGAGACTGAGATAAAAGTGAGCTCGTCTAAGTTTTATGGCCCCCAGGCCAGGAAAATTATAACTATTCTGTTTTAATCAAAAATACATATTTGTTTTATGCATATACCTACAACGTATATATAAAGTGAACCTAGCTCTTCGGAAATACGCGCTATAATTATTATTTTTTTTAATAAAGAATCCATAAGGAAAAAAAATAAATTTGTAATTTTAATTTTGGTATGATACTCTTCTCAAGTTATTTTTTTACGTCCAAGTGATAATATTCATATTCATTGTGGTACACTATCCAACAGTAGGTATCATTATGGGTTCTATCTTTGGTGGCATCGTCTTTCTGGTCATCTTTCTTAGTGTTATAAGATGTATTTATCGTCGGATTCAAACCGGAAGAGAACAGAATGGAGATGGAGATCGGAACCCAATAATTACATCTACGGGTACGTTTATTTGATATTGAGAGTTAAATTGTTATCATAATTAACGAATAATGAATTTTAGTGTAGTTTACTTCAGTCTTGCGTGTCGAGATATATTGAAATCTAAATAAAAGCTGTTTGAAGACTAACATTTAAAATTAAAAAATATATTAAAGACATATTTTAGCAATCATGGCACTAAAAAACCCAGTAATTTGAAAAAAAGAAGCATATGTTTTAATACAGATAGTATTAATTAGCTATTAATTTGTGTTTAATTAAATACATAGTGACTCACCATCCACCACCACAGCATTACGGCACAACGTATCCCGGCAATATGACCAGAACAAAACAACTCCATCTCCATATCCAGGCGCTGTCCAGAACAACCATTATCCTGTCGGCTATAACATTCAAACATCATATCCGACTAATTAAAGTTCGTAATGCCCAGGATATTAAAAATACGATGATTTAGCCACCCTCGGGGGAGTAAAATGTTCAACTCATTCTTCGCTTTTAAGGAATATTATTCTCCTCGGTTGGGTATCATTGTATTGACCTCAAAAAGAGCAATTATTGTATATATGTGTTATAGAACTTAGTGCGTTTATTTAGGTCAAATTATTTAAGATGCATACTATGTATGATTCATATTTGAGGTACCTTTATTGATGTATATTTCATGTAAATATAACCCCTTTGTTTTTTTAATGCAGTACATCAAAGAATTTATCTAAAACACTCGGATATAAATCAAACAAAGTAGATTTATTGTCCCTAGCAATAAAAAGACTCCCATGTATAGTACTGCGTCCTGTTAAAATATGGAGATGGGTTTTTATCTTCATGCATTGAGACTACCTATTCAATGGAGCCTCATTTTTCCTTGGAACATATGTGTATGATAAATGCTGTATGATATATTTATTTAAACATCTCACCTTTTCCCTTTGTTCTATGATTTTTTTCGTTAAATTTGTCTGTTTCTAGCAGAGCAAATTTTTGATAAGGGCGGCCCCTCAAGAAATTTTACGAAAATTTGATATTTTGTCAATAAACCTCTTATCTTTCAGAAAATATGAAAATAATTTATATTACGCATTTTCCGATCACGTGATACTGGAAAATTCAAGTACATTGTATACCCACTTCCTTTATTTTTTAGAATGGATGTTTTTAATATCGGAGCACCGAGAATTAACTCTAAATACATCACAGGAAACATTAGATATATTTTACTTTAAAGACAAAATATACCAAATTTAGTAGTGTTCTTACTGAAAATTGTTTTGTTATGAATGTGTGAATGCTTCATATATGGAACTAGTTTTTTTCATTTATTGAACAATAATTTTTGTTAAGGTCAGACGAGACGTTCATCAATATCTGCGCAGCACTGTTAAGGCTTACTATGAGAAATCAACGGAAAATAGAAGTGCAAAAACGGGAATTGTTTTTAAAACTGAATTTATATCCCCAACTTTTCCACTAATAAAAGTAACTTTCACAATATGAAAAGCCTTTCCGTAGCTTGTTCTTGTTACTTGAAAACTAGTGAAGACACGAGAACTTGAGTTGAGTGAAAATGTCATTTATTGACCAGATAAATGACGAAAGTGAACAAAAACACATAAATATACAATATTACATACAATCATGTAAATTATAGCTGGGATAAGGCCAAATAATGATTAGTTTCAACTTAGATATGATATATTGCGACTTAGTGCTTATCCCAGCTATTGTTATATAATGATTACCAAGTTTGTGTAATAAGAAGGTGGCGTAAACAAAGAGGCCACACAGCATGCAAAATGCTTGCATGAAGCATGCAGAGCCACCCAAGGAAAGGCATTTCATAAATTATATACTGCTCAATATTAATTGTAGCAAACATGTGTTTTTTAACAGATAATAACAATGTGAACTGAATATCATGTAACCGTATGGACTAATTAAGCATAAACATTAATAACCCACATAAGCACAACGTTATATCTGAATAATTTAATTTCACTTGTATCAAGCAATTTCATTGGCTGAATCATTCAGAGGAACATATAATATTTTGGATAACATAACTTGCCTACGTCACAATGAGTAACGTCAAAAATGTATTACTCCGCTTGACGTTACTTTTAAAATAATGCTCAATTTGAAGTCTTTTTCCGGAGGAAATATTGACTCATTGTCTACACTAGAATCAAATTATAAGGAATGAAGCTAATTTCAACTTATGTTATCCGATATAACAAAACTTGGGGCAGTTTACGCTTTTTTATAAACCGCTTCGCGGTTTATAAAGCGTAAACTGCCCCAAGTTATGTTATATCGGATAACATAAGTTGAAATAAGCTTCATTCCTTAAATAAGTAACAAAATATAAAGGACAAAGGTTACTAAACCTGTGAATAACATAAGGTTAACGAGACTAAAAAAAGAGACCATATGCTACCTCATAAACAACATGAGCTCATTTTTACAATTAATATTTTATGAACATCCATATGCTGAACTTATGCACAAAATTCAGAACAAAATCCTGCTGAGTTCCAACTAACATACAGTTTTTATAAGCAGCTGTTCGCTGACCTGATACACAAATTTTTGAACTTCTAAGCTCATGGCATGATACAATTTTGTAAACAGACATATGCTGACCTGATACACAATTCTCAAGACCAAAATTAAAGCTGAATTCCAACCAACATACATAAATTTTATAAGCAGCTGGGTGCTGTCCTCAAGTATCAGATCCTAATTAAATTCTGGAGAGAAACAACCATATGCTCACTTCTCTCTTTCAATAGTCAATGACAGTACATGTATAAGGGAAACATTTAGTTTAGAATTTTTAACATCATTTGTGGAATTTAAAACCTGACTGCATTTATTTTAATGTAATGTCTTTTGAGTGCCAACAACCGAGTTGTTGGATTACAATTTCAGATAAACCATTCTAAGCTGCCACTAGCAGTACAAAACTTGCAATACAAACACAAAAACTATGACCAAAGTAAAGCAATCAGTTGAAAACTTATATTGCATGTTTTGATTGGAATCGCACAAAACTGTACTTAACTGGTTCATCAGATTTGAAGGTGAATAAAGGACTAGATGTGTGTTTATGTTAAGTAATGTATACTTTTAAGGCATGAACTGGACAAAATTGACATTTTAAGTCCTTGGCTGTTAAAGTAAGTATCACTGGATGCCTATCATTCATAGTTTGGAATATATCTTTGTTATCTAAAGTGAATTATCATCAAAGAAATATTATGGCTTGTCTTTGAATTACTTTTGAGTTGTATGTGTTGTTTATAGGAACGAGTTTGCCTAAGTGCATAAAAAAGTTCAAGGCAAGAAGGAAGACTGCTGATAGTTGGTTCTTGTATCTGCTTCTTGAAAAGTGTGAAATAAGTCAGATACTAATTCATTAAGATGGGTTTTGTGATTTGAAGCTCTGGGCTCTTTTGACAACTTTCCTACCATAGAGGAGTATTTGGTTCATAAAATTAAAAATTGCAAATAATTCTTTCTGTAGATGGAAGATAAAACAGTAAACTATGAGTTTTGAAGGTATAACTGCTGTATTATCAGCTAAAAGGCAAATTTTGATAGCTGAAATATGGGACCCAAATGTCTACTAGCAAAATGATTGGAAGAACTTTAAGATAAATTTGACAATCTATATGAATATCTAACTAAGATTTAGCAGACCATTTTAAACTTTATACAGTTTCTTAACCCAAAGCACCAGATGCATCTATCTACTTATAAAAGTAGCTTCTGTAAAGAACACCACTAATACTGATGAAATATTGACTTGCCACAAAAATGATCCATATTAAAAGGCTACATTGCCTTAATTCAATATGTTCCTTCGCAGTTGATTTTCTATGTAATGGTTTGGTTTGCAATTGAACTCAGGAGTCAAATCTATAAAGAGTCTCAAACAATGCACGACCAGGTGTGACCACCTGACAGGCAAATTTTGAACATTTATCCTGGACTATCCCTCTCAACATTTGTCTAATATTAATGAGTTTGTTCTCATGTCTTAGATAATCTACTTCCTACAGGAATAGAATCTACCTCAATTCCAATTCCATATATAGTCAAACAAGTTATTGAGAAGACAGTTTTTGTTTCTTTAGAAGAAAATATACTCTCAAACGTAAACGTTTGAAGTTTCTAACATCAGAGAGACATTTTGAGATATTGGCCTGATTTTTATTCCAACATAAACCATTACAAGGACCTGTTTAAAACTTAAACAAAACTGACAAGATGAACTAGCACCCACTGGTTAACATTTATCAAATAATATTGATTGTTAAATGATAGTCTGAAGGTGTTTTGGGATATTTCTAAAATCATCTCCTATGTCTAGCTTAGCCATAAGTGTCTCTCAGATATAATCTGTAATACATTTTCATTAATGTCACATTGCACAACTTATTTTTCCCAAAATGTCTTCATTTACTGATAATACATTATATCACCAAATTATCTATATATATTTATATATATTTGTATGTTTTGAGAATGAAATGATTTAAAAATCAGAATATAATAGCACTTTTAATAGTGTTCACCAAATGACATGGTAAATCTGCACATACATGCACTTGCAAGAACACGAAATGAGTAAAATGACAAATATATTTAATATAGCCAATTTTCAATTATTTATGATGAATTGCTTTTAAAATGGATGCATTAAAAGTGTAAACATTTTGATATGGTCATTATGTATGTGCATGTATTTGCGTGTGTGTAAACCCTAAAATGACTAAAATACTAGATTGCCTTATTTTATGAAGCTTGCCGATATAAGACACCAGGAAGGACATAAGGAACTTGGGGGAGCATTTAGTGAACATCTGAAATGGTTCCCATTACAATTAAAACTACTTGACTGAGGATTTAATGATTAACATTATTTTCTATCTGAATTGAAATATTTTTCTATTTTAAATTTAGAAGTAAACTTTTGAGGTCAATGAAATGATCATTAAAGATTTTATTTATTTATTTATTCATTTATTTTTTTTTTTATTTGTCTACTGATAATGGGACAGAATCTAGTTGTTACTGTTAAATGTATCTGCCACCGAAAACCTGAAAAACAATGCAACTGTTATAAGGAAAAGCAATGCAACTGTTATAAGGGTGTTTACCAAATAGGAACTATTCAAATCAGTAGAAGATGTAATAGAAGTCTGCGGTGCAGTGGTGCAGCCTTTGAAGCGATCTTGTTTGTAGAAGCATTGCTGGGAGTCAAGGCTCTTGCTGTTGTCTAAGATTTGCTGCTGCCAGCTGATTTTTTGGAGCAGCCACTTGAGTCGATGATCAATTGGAATCCACCGAATTGTCCAAACTGAATCCAGAGAGCAATTGAGCCGGTTGACTGCGTAACTTCACCTTTTTGGGAGGCTTCGGACCCATCACATTTTCCTCTTTTTTGGTGGCATTTTATTCTACAATAAGTCTAAGCAGTTGTAATTGCCATAGGTGATAATATAATAGAATTAATAATTTTCTTTGCCACCAAGCTATAAACACATGGTAGATAGGAGCAAACATGCTTACATTTTTCATCTTTATCATTTGCTATTGAACTCTTCACAATGCATGTTGCCAATCTATTATCATATACAAGTGTCGGCTCAGCTTAAAATAGGTCAGTTCATCATGGTCATAATAAAATTCAACAACCGTGACATAAAAGTGATAGGCAACCCATTTTTTTTTATAAATAAATAAAAAGATCTTCCAACCTTCATTAGATACATGAAAGATTAAGAAAAACAAACTGGAGCCTTCACACAGTCACATGCAAAAAGACATTGATAGGCAAACCACTTATAAATAAATAAACAGATCCTCCCAACCTTCATTAGATATTGGGAAGATTAAGAAAAACAAATTCCTTTTTTGAAATAAAGAAACAGATCGTCCCAACCTTCATCAGATATTGGCGATTAAGAAAAACAAACGGTAGCCTACACATAATATGATGGAATCAATTGACGATTCACATAATCATACTGGAATCAATTCACGATTCCCAACATCAATTGGAATCAATTGACGATTCCCATACTGACCAGTACTGACACTGACAAAAACAGCTGGAGCCTTCACATACAAAAAACATTGATAGGCAAACATTTTTTATTAAATAAACAAATCGTCCCAACCTTCATTGGATATTGGGAAGATTAAGAAAAACAAATTGGAGCCTGCACATAATATGATGGAATCCATTGGCGATTCCCAAAATTTTGACAAGTGCTGACATTGACAGCAAATTATTAATTCATGTAACATGATGTGTAGAGACATGTCGAGGTTTACGTTGAAATTAAATAAGCACTAATATAATGTCATATTTTTGTCTAACATGTGACATGACATATTGCAGCATTAGCCAGAATCTTTATCACATGTGACATGACATATTGCGCCATTAGCCAGAATCTTTATCACATGCATTCAGTGTTTTCCCTAAGACAGGGACCAACCTAGGGGGCGACTGAGGCAAAATAGTCGCTTTTGGGATCCAAACTTCGCCGAAATTTATCATGAAAGCGAAGTTTAAGTCGCCTTAACATTTGCAAACCCTTTATTGAAAATAATAAAAAGAATCTATTAAGAAACATGGTAGAACCCTCAGTAATTTATAAATCTTGTTTAATTACTGCTGGGATAAACGAAACAGCAGGACACTTGCACCTGTTTCGCTACACATGACCAATGCGTCGAATACTCTGTCGGAACTCCTCTAGATTTTACCCTTCCGGTTATGAAAAACTCCATTGTTACACCAGACGCAAAACAGCTGGTCAGCTATCGATGTCATGCCAAAGACGTTGAAGATGATTTTAGATCTTTTATTGCCAAATAATTATTTCATGCTGTGAATACAGACATACTTTTACTGTTAACTTGTGGAGTTATCACTGTCCAAGAAATTAAACGTCTGATCATGTGCTGATATACGGAGTTCAATCAGCATGCAGTAAGTACATGTAGTACATGTACACCAAAACTTTTTTCAGAAACAATAAAAACATAATATTGAAAACAAATTTTAAAAATAAAATTACAAAAAATTGTACCATGCTATGAGGCTGTAAATTTAAAATGAAAACTTAAAGATAGAATTCAAAAGTTAATATTGTTCATATTATGGAAAATGAAAAAAAAACTTTGTTTTATAAATTTTTTTTTGCTTGATATACCTTGTAATTGCCAAAAAAAAAAAAACAGATTCTATATCTCTCTCTCTGTTTTAGTTTGATTATTTTTACTAAGATGTCAATAAAAAAAATAATGACATATATTTTAAGTTATAAACAATGAAATGGTTTCATTTTTAATAAGTTTCAATGATCAGTGAGCGTCGCGCGCACCACGAAGTCTCCCTAAATTTTAAAACTTCTCCCTAAATTTCTCTGAGGGAGAAGTGAAGTCTCCCTAAATTTTAAGTCTAGGTTGGTCCCTGCTAAGAGCCGGCAATCAGGTAAAGAAGACGGTACGGTTTGGGCTTTATTGTGCCCTAAAAATTTCATGTTCTTAAAAAGTTATGAAATTGGCTTTAACAATAGTTGAGTAGATGACTATGATAAATCATTAAAATAGATGACATGAAGAAGAGCCATTCTTGAAATATGAGGTCAATGATTTGGTACATTTTTAAGTTTAATGCAGAAAAGCTTCAAAATGACTAGTTTTTCTGCTAATTTTCCTTCAGAAAATAGTGTCTGCCACCGCCGCCCGCCATAATTTTTGGATATTGTGCAAACAGCTATGAAAAATCACATATCTCAAAATCTTTCCGGGCGACGGTGGCAGAGTATGTTTGATGAAAGAAAATTCCACTAAAAATTGAGGTCTTCTGCAACTTTTTAAGAAAATACGGGAAAATGCACAAGTTAATGACGTCACAATTGGCATTTAGGAAGTCATATGAGAAAAACCATTTTGTGTGTTCTTACTGCAGAGAATTCCGAAGATTCAGAAAGTATGAATTTTAATTTCTTAGGGCACTTTCATATTTTAGAAAAATATAGGGCTTTATTTGTATTGAAACTGTACCTTCTTCTTGACCGCTTTAAATGACAAAATTGTCGCTTTAGAATAACAATTTGTTGTAAGATCCACAGAGATTTTGCGATCTCTAATCCTTTACTTTGAAGTAAATGGAAAACACTGATGCATAACAATCTATAATCATATATGCAATGTACTACTTATCATTATTCTCCCATCCAATCAGATGGGAGGCATGGAGGGCAGCATTTATGTCCTGAAGGTACTTCTTCATGAACCGGTGGTCGCAGCTGCTGTCTTCAGGTGAACCCCATCACTTGCCAAGTATTTCATGTCTGGGTTCCAGAAACTGCAGTGGTGCCAAATTTAATTATTGCTGGTGAACTGGTGATATTGATGGTGTAAAAGTTTATTATTGTCAATCACTGTCGCCTACTTGGATGGATGTCTGCTGACCAACTTGAAAGTCGAGTAATATTCTCTTGAGCTGGCTAGCTCGCGGGTCTTGAGACCGCCCCTGGCTCATATTAACAATTTAAATGTATGTTTCTGTAGCGGTGAATTATCGAAATCTGGTTCATTCAGTTAAAAAACACAAAGCAACTCTTCAAAGAAGGATTGACCTATCTGCACTACAGTGCGCGGTTTGGGATATCAGGTTTTTACCTCCATGCTGACTAATCCGAAATCGATTAAGACAATTGCACAATCCATCAAACTGTCCAAACTGATAACGCATCTGAGGTGGTGTCACAGGAGTAGAAAATATAGCTTTAAATCAGAGAAATTTGAATATCTCTCTAAATTGATTCCAACCTCATGTTTGCGTAAAATCAAATTAATTGAGCACTCGATCCCGATCAAGCCGAACCCGATCCAAACATGAGTTCGATCCCGATCCAGTCGACCCCACTCTTTTTACATTAAAAATCAATAACAACTGCAATTTTAATCTAAATTTGTCAAAAACAATGTAAAAAGGATTGTATATAAATCATTTTATGAGACATAAAATTGTATTTATTTTTATTCAGCTGTATTATTATCACAGAACTTAAATACTTATGGAAATAGCATAGTATAACCTACACTGTACTATATGGAGTTTGGTCCCATCGATGGACAGTCACGTGATGAATGCATAGTAGGTACACGGAATGTAGGTCAATTACAAATTTCAATATCGCAAGGGCATACCCTAGTTGAAATTAAAAATTCAAACTTTTAATTGTTTCTGCATACTTTGTACTTTCTGGAAAGTGCTGCTGCTGTGAATAGAATTCGCGTTTTGATAGTTATAATTTCAAGTAAATAGGGTGATGTCGAAATATGTTTGACTTTTACCAAATTATTTGTGTACTTATGAAGTCATGCTCTCGATTTAAAGAAAGCAGCAGCACTTTTTCAAGTTAAGGAACATATCCTTTATTTATATTCAAAAAATGATAAAGATTTATTTAGTGTATGCCCTTGCGAAAAAGCGATTTTATGAGGCACCTCGATGTAAAATATACCTAACCTGAACATTACAACACGACAGAATTATTTAAATACATTCTCTCGATAGTTGATGAATAATCGCACTTAACAAAGAATATACATTGGTATTATTAGTACGGAAGCCCATTTAGGACCTATTAAAAATATTTTTGAATTCGTTATAATGATTTTCATGATCAGAATTTGTTATAACGAATTTAATTTGTTATAACAGATTTTTGGAATTCGTTATAACAAATTTAATTTGTTAGAACAGATTCATTGAATTCGTTATAACGAATTCAATTTGTTAGAACAGATTGTTAGAATTCATTATGACAAATTTAATTTGTTATAACTGATTCATTGAATTCGTGACATGAATTTTTAAGTCACATACTCACAATAAATTATATAGTCAACGTCGATCATGAATTTTAGAACTGATGTCAATTGATGAACTATCTTTTAGTAAAAACTAAATATTTAATGATCTTTTAAAGAAAGAAAACTGCACATTTTCTGGTTTAAGTGCTGAAATAAATGATGAAATTGGACAAAAATTGACTATTTGCCAATGATTTTAAAAAATGTTGTTTTCAATGAAATATATAGAGAAAAATAAAATTATCTTCACTTTTGGCACACGACTGTATCTATCTCCGAATAACACAGAATACCCCCTCCCCCAGATTGAGAATCGCACTCGTTTACACTTGCAGAGGAAATGCACTCACAAAATATAAATACCTATGTCTTCTAAAATAAGATACAATCTAACATGGCATGATTGTCTTTATTTTCTTTAGTCTCCGTAATCGCGTACACAGCGTCAAAACTCTGCTCGCTGAGTGAGTGGAAAAGTCGATTTCAACCATGAAATGCTATTAGTCTGGTCCGATTTATAGAAAAAAATACTTCTAACGGCAAATAATTATTATTTGGCCCAGCATAGTTTTTTAACCTATTTCGAGTATGCTGAATCCGAAAAAATATGCTGGCCTTCATGAAAATGGCGTTAAAGAGGTCAAAATGGCGATTCAAAATGGCGGACATCAAATTTTTCTAATTTTCTCTTAATGTCGTTCAAAATGGAGAAGTAATGAGTGAATATCTAACTGAATGTAATAAAACTATAAAAATTATAATAGGGTGCTAACATTATTAGTTAAACTCAGAAAATTTAGTCGTTTCTACACTTAATTCGAATTTTCTCTGATTTTTTTGTTTATTGTTCTATATTCCGCTTTGTTCAGGATTTTACTTTTCAAATTAACCATACACTGCAGATTTGTATTTTTTCCTCTGCATCTCACTATTCTACAATTAAATGATGGTGTAGCTGCAAGTTTAAGGTCAAAATGGCGATTCAAAATGGCGGAAATTCATCCTTTTTTAAAAATTATTTCTTAATGTCATTTACACAGGAGAAAGGATTCGTGAATATCTTACTGAGCGTAGTACAACTGTGTAAAGTGCCAACAGAACACTAATTTGATCACTTTAAATCGGAAAATTTAGTCGTTTAATGTGTTAATTAGCTCAAAATGGCGATTCAAAATGACGTCTGATACACTCGAATTTCGTAGAAACTGCTTTATTCTGGTTCGTTTTGCAGAAAATAAATTACAGTTTGTTTTTTATATATATAGTATATATAGTATATTGATTGGTCCATTAAATATGAACAAAAAATACTTGAAAAGATTCATTTTTCTCTGGAAATAGTTAAAACAAACTCGATTTAAGAGTTTCCAAATTTCCCCCTTCGTATTTGACCGTACGTGTTCCAAAGCCTTTGAGCCCCTGTCCACCTAAAATCTCTCCTGAATCCTGTCGTTATCAACTCACACATCTACCTCAACATCCCTCGGCACATCATCAAATATAACTGAAGAAATTCTTGTCCGATTTCATTGAACACTTTGTTCTACCTTTTTAGCACTTATAAGAACTTAGTATTATCCCCTAACATCTTCTATTCCAGCTTTATTTGCAATATGTTTCAGTCTGTCTTCGGAATTTTGGTATTTTCAACACTCAAGTAAAATGGTGCCCCGTGTCAAGGATGACAATCCCGTTGGAATCTAAAAGATCGTTTCTCTGGAGTTCGAAAAAGAGTAAGCTCACAGGGGAAGCCAGAGAAACCAAAATCCTTCAAAAACCAATTAATTAAACTGATAGTCCGCCGAAACATGGCTGAAAAATTGCTGACTCGGCGTTAAACAATATATAATCAATCAACCAACACTCAAGGAACAAAACATTTATGTTCAAATGTTAAAAGTCTATTTTATTATCCAAAACCATATGCAAAATGAACAAGAGGTTCTGTAAGCAATTAGCTCACTAAATGATACCCCGGTCTCCAATATAAATATAATGACAGTGCCCATGTTTTGCTAGGGGAAACCCAAAATGTGTGTCGGATGAAAAAGTACCCGTGGTAAAATAGGAGATCACAATGGCAATATGTAATAAAGATACTGTTAAAGTTTCATCAAATTTCATTCAGTGGTATGAGAAGAGTTGCGGATAAGAGATGGGTACCCCAAAGCGTAACAGACGGACGGACGGACATACCGATTACTCTATACCCTCCCGCTTTTCAAGCGGGGGTATAAAAAAATCTCTAATATTCAAGACATGTAGCTCTTTGTTTTGTGACCTCGTATACATGAAGATGTGTTGTCTTTAAGGGAAGAAAGGTCATTCTATTAGCAAGAAAATTCTCAAACTTGATCATCTGAAATCACATTGTGTGCATATTTTGGTGAGAAAAGTTGTAAAATTAGGCAATTTAAGAGCGCCTGCAGATTCCTCGTGATTCCTATCACTTACAAGCTTTCGTACCAATAGGCCTAAGCCATTCCTGATTTCGATCTAGTCAACACTTCTCTTGACAACTAAATTTTCTTGAACACTTCAAGAACTTTACAAGGCAACTTGATCCACACTTCTTTGTTAGGATAGTGTAAGGTTGTATCAAGAATCGAGGGGGGGGGGATTGAACACAAACATTTTCATCTTTCAGCTTTTGTAAATTTCATTTTTTTTAAAATTTATATACAGGAAAATTTATGGTTTACGTATATTATACTGATAATTCTTAACATATACATTTGTATGTTTATATTTGGATATTATAATATATTCAGATTTATATGATGTAACAATTACTAGCCCTATAATTGGTCGTGGTCAATCATTTTAAAAATCATACTAAGTTATGTTGCACTAGACCTTCAACATGAACATAAACATTTATTTTTTTTTCTACACTGGACTAAAAATAATCAAGAATTTCCAACAACTGAATGTCCACTCGCCTTAATGCTCGGGGGATACTGCTCTTCGGGTAGCTTAATTTTCATATTGTCCTCAAAAAAGCAATTATTGTATGATATTATTAACTTTTTATATGAAGAAGCATGGTGAGACAGGTAAAAGGTAAAATGTCTTCGGAATTGTCGTCAAAAATTAATCTTAACAATAGAAGTAATTAAACAAAAATCCGTGTTATAAAAATCCTAAGTCATTAACAAAATTTTTTCCAACTTTCATTGCATATTTGAACATTATTATTATTTCATGAATAAAAAAAGCAAACTGTAATTAATTTTCTGCAAAACAAACCAGATTTAAGCAGTTTGGGTAATTTACGAAATTCGAGTGTATAAGACGTCAACTGAATTGCCATTTTGAGCTAATTAACACATTTCAAATTTAACGACTAAATTTTCCGATTTAAAGTGATCAAATTAGTGTTCTGTTGGCATTTTACACAGTTGTACTACGCTCAGTAAGATATTCACAAATCCTTTCTCCTATGTAAACGACATTAAGAAATAATTTTAAAAAAAGGATGAATTTCCGCCATTTTGAATCGCCATTTTGACTTTTAACTTGCAGCTGTACTATTATTCAATTGAAGAATAGTGAGATGTAGTGGGAAAAATACAAATCTGCAGTGTATGGATATTTGCAAATGTAAAATCCTTAACAAAGAAGAATATAGAAACAATAGACAAAAAAATCAGAGAAAATTCGAATTAAGTGTAGAAACGACTAAATTTTCTGAGTTTAACTAATAATGTTAGCATCCTATTATGTTTTTATAGTTTTATTACACGCAGTTAGATATTCACTCATTACTTCTCCATTTTGAACGACATTAAGAGAAAATCAGAAAAATTTGATGTCCGCCATTTTGAATCGCCATTTTGACCTCTTTAGCGCCATTTTCATGAAGGCCAGCATATTTTTTCGGATTCAGCATACTCGAAATAGGTGAAAAAATTATGCTGGACCAAATAATAATTATTTGCCGTTTGAAGTTATTTCTAGCCTTCTTTTTAAAAATCAGGACCAGACTATATGTGCTAAGTATTCTCGAAAAATGTTGACAGATATCCTTGTAATTGTTTTGTAATATCAGCCTCAAAGTTCTTCACTATGTCTTTTAAATTTTTCTTACCTACAACTTGCGAACTTACATGTTTGTCTAAAGCGAAAGTGAAAACGAGGCAGAGCGTGCGAGTCATTATTCGCTTTCAGCGGTCGTTATTAAAAAATAAGTACTTCGTATTGACCAATCAGATTATCGGATTTCACAAAGTTATATAATATTAAATTCGTTATAACAAATTCAATAAATCTGTTATAATAAATTAAATTCGTTATAACGAATTCTAAAAATTGTTATAACGAATTCAAAAATATTTTTTGATAGGTCCTAAATGGGCTTCCGTATATTAGCCTATCAAAAACCTGTAAATAATATTCTGTTTTATAATAAAACACATTTTTCATTGTTAAAAAATTCCGAAATCTGCCTTTCACAGTACATGAAATACGTCATTTTTACCAAAATGACGTCATGATTGACAAGTTCATCGAGATCAGTGATTTGTTTAAAACCAGCTGTATGGGAATTAACTAGCGACATTTGTTAATGCATTGGTAAGTTTTATTGTTGTTTATTATGCTAATACAGTTTAAAGTTGCAATATTTCTTTTTTGGGGTAATATGATGAATGCATAAAAGTCATATTTGTGTGTGACGTCACAGTAAACTTTTCCCGTATAAATTAGGCCCCGCCCCCATTTTCTAGCCTTAACAGTGCTGCGTGTTTTGAATATCTTCGTAATCTTGAAAAATATTCAAAATTTTAATTACATTCTGATTTCTAAACCAGTTTCTAAACGAATTTTAAAAAACCCAAACACTTAAACATTTGAAACTGAAAAATTATTTTTCTTCCCCAAAGGATTAAATAAGAAAAACTACCCCTGGTATCTTGCAGAAATGCCTGGTAAGGTACCTCAATTTTTTGTGAGTAAACATAAGTGGCAATACTTCAATGACATACTCTTGGAAAATTTTATCTATTATTCAGGAACGTCTCGTCTGTCCTAAAGAAAGTTAGATTAACTTAAAGTATTAAATACAGAAGGTTGAAAATCATATTTTAGCTTACCTGAGTCGAACGCTCAAATGAGCTTTCCTGATCACATTTTGTCCGTCGTACATCCATCTGTCCGTCTAGCTGTCGGTCTGTCCGTCTGTAAACCTTTTACAGTTTCGACTTCAAGAACCACTGGGCCAATTTTGACCAAACTTAGTACAAAGCATCCTTGGGTAGAGGGTAATTTAAATTGTTAAAATGAAGGACCAAGTCTCCTCAAAAGGGGAGATAATCAAGAAAAAACAAAAAATAGGGTGGAGTCATTAAAAAATCTTCTCAAGAACCACTGGACCAGAAGTGAAACTTTTGTGGACGCTTCTTAGGGTAGTGTAGATTTTAAATTGTTCAAATCATTACCCCCGGGAATAGGGCGTGGCCACAATGGTGAATCAAAGTTCTACATAGAAATATATAGGAAAAATCTTTAAAAATTTTCTAAAATCCCACGAGGTAAATACATTATTTAAAACAAGTTGATGAAACAAGAATATCAACAGACTCGTTTAAAGTCATAATTTTGTAAGTTCAATGGTCGATACAGTGACTTTGTCAGCAAGTTCAATTTACCATTGAGTCGAATCCTGAGTGACGTTTTTCATACTAAGTGATAGTTTATTACTTATACACTGAATTGTCGACGGATTTTTCCTTCATTTCCCGATCATGACATCTGATCCCACCTTTGATGTTGTGGGGGTCCTTATTTGCTCTGCTTCTATTTTGTATTGTTGGACTTTTGATCTTGAACACTTTTCGTTATCTCCATATTATGTTTCATTGAAAAGAAATTGGCACAGGTCTATCAGTGTGTAGATTTGCTCCAGTGATGACATAAACATACATCATGTAGTTCTTTGTTTTGTCAAAACATCATTTTATATGCGAACGTTTTATACATCTTATCTGTATAATAAACAGACTGATATTTACCTTAATATGAAGACAGCAAGCGTTATATTTGATCTTAAATTTGAGTACAAAAAAATAAAAATATACCTGTGTAAGCAACAAAGTTATTGTACCTGTCGAAAAGATATCAATTTTCGTTCTAATGGATTTTATTGTGGAAAAATTATGTCGTGACTGAAATAAAAGGGACAATTTTAATGGCCAATCGAAATCAAGTCCGCTGGTTATGTCCCACAGTAGGATTGTTTTTATAGGACTGATTAGTGAAAAAAAGCAGGTCCCTGGGAGATAAAATCAAGGCGCAAGCATCTCAGTGTGCACACAAAACGGAGGGAGTCATTATATAGGAGACTGGAAATATACTTAATAGAAAATATTTCGAAATTTTCTCTTAAAAGCTGACCTATGATTAGTAATATTGATATGTAAGCACCCTCTGGTAGTTTAGATTCAAGATTGTTCGAATCATGAACACTGGTGTATGAGGAGATACTATAGGTGATCTAACTTTTTGGAGTTAACATGTACAGAGAAGTGTATTTCGTCTTTTCAAGAACAGCTGGGTCTTGAATTGGCAACATTTATCCATGTCGTATAAATGGCAATTATATACTATTGCTAAAAATTACATTTATGTCACAAAAAGTATTTTTGGTGACTTAAACAAATTATGAAAAATTAATTTCTTGAATACTATAAAGGACAGATACCTGTTTGTTCTACAATATCTACATCTTTGATTGTCTCTGGTCATGAAATGATCTTTTTTATAAAAGAGTTATTTTAGCCCATTCAAGAGCCTTTAAATGTTTTAGGAAACACTTTGGGATTGTATCCAATTTTTTTTATTTTTGAATTTGAACATCACTCATCATAGAAAGTGATACCAGCATTACGCTAAATTGAAGTTCCAAAAGAACATGTTAATATATTGAGGTAGCAATCTCTAAGAAGAAATTTTTTGGTTTATGGATAAGTCCGATTTTATAAAGAATTAAATAAATGTTATTTAAAATATGCAAGTAAGATTTCTACCAGTTGCTTTTTTCCCAAAATAAGATTTAGCAGAAAAAAGAGAACGAACTCTGAAAATCAATATTGGAAACTTATTGATCCTCGGTTAAACCACCATTTAAAAAAATATACCCCATATTTTGTAGACAACTGTTAAGGAAGAAAAAGAGGATTTTCAAAATAATTTAATATTTCCTAAATTTCTTGGTATCCAGATTCGTTATCAACAAATTGCCTTAAACTTGAAAAGGAAGATTGTTAAGGATAAGTTTCTCAATTTTTCATAGCATGGAAAATCATTTCAATTGGACAGATTGTAAAAGTACTGCTTCCATTTGTCCGAATTATCAATTAACAAATTTTCAAGTGATAAGCAAACTCCTTTGGTATTGATATATTCACTTAGCATATTTCTTATCAAATGGAAAGATTTTTTGTTAAGCTCATCTTAATATGTTGCCAACAAAAATATTTGTTTTTAAACAAGCAGTCCTGTCATAAATTGAAAAATAACGATATCATCATTTCCGTATCAAATGGAAGAAAAACAAGCAATAGATTAGCACGACAAAGACTTCCTTGTGTCAGGGAGGCTAAGATTAACCAAAAGCTATTCTTTCCTTGTATATCCCGATACTTCCTAAAGCTTAACAGTCTGGATCCAACACTTAGAGGGAAATGTTGACTTTATGCGCTGTGGCCTTTTTATTCTATTCTACTGAAGCCTTGCAGAATTACAGCTTTGGTGACCCGCGGGCTTGCAATATCGAGAATGGAGATCGGAATTTTATGTTTGAAGTCCTGCCTGGATTTGGTTGGGATAATCTTGTAAATGAGAATCGAGGAGTAGTTGTCAATTTTAACTATTCAAAGTGCAAAACAACCGAGGACAGAAAATACCTTATTCCAGACGCTGTGGTAGCTATTCCTATCAAGACAAGTCAATTGAATATCTTCTCGAAGGTATATGACCACTGGTCTCAATATAAGTCAGACACAGCATTTTCTATAAATATTGGTGGTTCAGCTAGTATCGCAGGAGTAAAAATTGCTGCAAGTTTGTCAACTGAATATGAACACATTAAAAAGCATCAGCTTGAGGATAAATCATTTACTACAAAAGTCCAAGCACGATTCGTCCGGTATAACGCTAAAGTTCTTCCCGACATACAACTTGATCGATCATTTCGTAAACGTCTTCTGAAAATAGCCAATCATATTCAACATAATCGAAAACTGTCGACAAGATATGAAAGTGAACTCTTAGTTCGAGATTTTGGCACCCACGTCCTTACAAGTGTTGATGCTGGTGCTTCTATTGTCAAAGTGGATCAGGTCGACTCCTCTCTACGTGCAGACAAAGAGGTTGATAAAGTAAAGATAAGTTTTGCAGCAAGTGTCTCCTTTGGAATCGGAAATGTAAATATGAAAACGCAGTACACACACTCAAAAACTGCCATCGAGAAATACATGAAAAGTGTTAAAAACGCAGATATAAGAACATACGGCGGACCACCAATGAGTCCTGAAAATTTCACACTTAGTAAATGGACACCCACTATTGGAAATGATTTGGTTGCAGTTGATAGAAATGGATTTCCTCTTGATTATGTCATCTCTACAACTTCACTTCCTGAACTATCTGAAAGTCTAGTTGAAGAAGTCGTCCAGAGTGTTCGAACTGCAATCTCGTCCTACTTCCTCCATAACACGTACCCAGGATGCACCGATCCAGACGCCCCAAACTTCAGCAAGATTTCAAATCTGGATGATGGTACCTGCCATGCACCTCTAACGAACCTTAGCTTTGGTGGGATTTATCAAACATGTCAGTTCCAGGGAGGATTAATGAATAACGAAAACTTGTGTGACAAACTGAACATTACTGTAAGAAATCCTCAAACACAGAACTTTCAATGTCCGGAAGGATTTGATGCAGTTCTTCTTTATGAAGGAAAAACACATAAAGCTCAACACGAGCACACGTGTCATAAATGCTGGATCTTTTTCAAGTGTTGTCACGATAAGTCTTATTATGGCTCTGCAACATACACATCATATTGGTGTCGTGCAAAACCAAACACACCCGTTCAGGAAAACAGCGGATTTCTCTTTGGAGGCCTCTACTCAGACAGAACCAGTAATTTTGTAACTCAATCAAAATCATGCCCGCAGTACTACAATCCATTGAAGATTGCCTCTAATGTCCATGTCTGCATCAGTGATGATTATGAACTTGGCGCCAAGTCTTCCGTGCCATTTGGTGGTTTCTTCAGTTGTCAACATGGTAACCCTTTGGTTGACAGTAAATATACAAAATCTTGTCCTAAAGGTTTCAGTAACCACTTAGCCACCATTGACAACAACTGTGAACTACAGTTCTGTGTAAGGACTGGTCAAATGTCGGAACTAAAATTTCCTACAGTTCAACTTCCACCGTTTATTGGTATCCCAGCAGAGAGTTTAACAGAGAGAGCAAACTATATCATTTCCCATGATTCGGAATCCTGGACCCAACTTATAAATCCCGAAACGAATAGCAAAGAGCCTGATGAATCCACTTGGACAACTTTGAATTCTGCACCAACAGAGATGCATGCCTTGATGAAGAAATTCTCCAATAATCACGTAGTCAGTGAAAATGATGATTCAGGAATGTCTAAAGGTGCCATTGCAGGTCTCTCAGTTGGCCTTACAACTGCTATTTGCCTGGTGTTAGGAATTATTATAGCTGTTCGACGAAATCAGAAACAAAGAAAAATCTATGAGAGTTTTAATTGATTTTCTTTTACGATTTGATAAGTTTGCTTTTTGCTTTAAAAACGAAACTTTGGAATTTTTGAGAATTTTGAACAAACATGCACTGATTCAATGGTAATTGCTCGACGTAAGGTTTTGTAGTTTTAGAGAGCAATATGTTTTAATGATTCTCCGTTTTAACCTGCTACCAATGACATTATGTATGATAAGATAACTTACTTATTGCAAAATTTAAAATTGCGCACCATTAGTGCAATGAATGATTAGAAATGCTTCATGTTAGTATGAACTCTTAATCACGCTTTGTGACATTGTCATGATTTTACTACTGTAACAACTAAAATATTTTTTGAGGAATAAAATTCACCGACCTGCAGATTTCAAATTAAACTAGGGCTAATTGTAACGGGAACCGTTACAGATCTTCCCCAAACGCTCCCCAACTCCCTTTTGGTGTCTTAGTCCCTGTAAGCTTCATTAAATAAGACGAACTCTATTCACGTGCATGCATGTGCATGATGACCATACATTTTTGTAGGAGTCCCTTATGTCTATCTCCGTTCTATATTCCATCATGTTTGGTTGATTACCAAGGGACTTATGACAATTTAAAGTTTAAGCCAATCAGATTACAGCGCACATGTATGCGCGTGATTTCATGAACATTATTATTTATTAAATTATAGGATATCCTAATGCATGACTATGTTTTAAATATCAAAGCATTTCGTTAAAAAGCAAAAAAGATATTGAGATTTCTGTTTCAACCAATCAGAGCGAAGTGCACGTGCATGCATGTGCATGATAACCATACCTTTTTGTAGGAGTCTATAATATCTATCTATGCTCTGAATCCTATCATGTTTGGTTGAAAATCAAGGAAGTTATAGCCATTTAAACTTTTAGCCAATCAGATTGTAGCGCACGTGCATGCGCGTGTTTTCGTGAAAATTTTTATATATCATACTGTTGTATATCCTAATGCATGACTATGTTTAAAATTTCAAAGCATTTCGTCAAAAAACAAAGGAGATATAGCCGTTTAAAGTTTCAGCCAATCAGATTGCAGCACACGTGCATGCGCGTGATTTCTTGAATTTTTTTGTAAATCATATTGCAGGATATCCTAATGCATGACTATGTTTTAAATTTCAATGCATTTCGTCAAAAAATAAAAGAGATATAGCCATTTAAAGTTTCAGCCAATCAGATTTAAGCGCACGTGCATGCGCATGTTTTCATGAAAATTAGTCTATATCAAATTGTAGCATATCCTAAGGCATGACTATTTTCAAAATTTCAAAGCATTTCGTCAAAAAACAGAAAAGATATCGAGATTTTTGTTTCAGCCAATCAGAGTGAAGTGCACATGCATGCGCGTGAGTTCGTGCTAATTTGACATTGTCATAGTATCTACACTATCAATATATCCTTATATAATCAGTTTCAAAACATTTCATTAAAAATGTTATGGCTATTTTAAATATATCTGTCACTTCACTCATTTCACGCGCACGCACGTGCATGCGAATGCGCGCAAAATGACCTTCGTTCCGCACACCTACACTACACACCTATTAACCCTAAAAAGGTTTTAGCTTAGTTGGGTGAACA